>NW_005200074.1:0-2413 GCF_000372725.1 Emiliania huxleyi CCMP1516 | reverse complement strand
ACCTCTCTTCTCTGGTCTGAGGTGCGAACCCTTTCGGCGCTGGCCGGCTCATTAGAATGAGGGTTCCAAGCGAACCAGTTTAGACCATGTTTAGACCCAGTTTAGACCACGGCTGAACACGAACCAGATTAGTCCTGTTTACGATAAACTGGGTCTAAACAGGGCTCGGCCTGGGTGGGGGACCCCATTAGCCATACCAGGTTTAGCCCGGTTTAGGGCGCCCCTAGAGCTCCGCCGTCGGTCGCGGCCGCGCTGGCTGCGGAAGCGGCAGCGTGCAGCCGCCATCCTCTGCCTCGGGCCGGACAGCACACCTGGCACACTTGCACCGCGCAACAACAGCCTCGCCGGTCAGGCGCACGGTGTTAGGGCGCGACGTCGGGCGCGGCGACAGACCAGCTGGCGGCGCCTGCGCCTGGCAAGAAGCGGAAGCGCGTGGATTTCAACCCGGCCGAAAGGTGCGCTCGCTAGTAGAAGTGGTGTTGGGTTGAGCAGTGGTACTCACTGCCCCTCACCAAATGCTTGCAGGCGATGTTCCTGGCCTCGCTCCCGACGTACCGCGCGAAAGATGAGGGGACGCGCTGGGGCTTCTGCAAGCAGATCTTCGACACCCACGGCGAAGCTGTCGGAAGAGCCGCCGGCGTGGACCCTCGAGACGGTCAAGATTGCCATGCACAACCTCGTCCTCGACCAGCGCGAGAAGAAGCAAGGCCGCTGACGCTTGCGCGTGCCGCGCTGAGAGCCGCGTCTCTCTCAGAGCAGGGGAGCTAGGCGGGGGGGAGGTGCGCGCTACGCGGGGGGGAGGGGGGGAGGAACCCCATTAGCCATACCAGGTTTAGACCCAGTTTATCGTAAACAGGACTAATCTGGTTCGTGTTTAGCAGTGGTCTAAACTGGTCTAAACTGGTTCGCTTGGAACCCTCCTATTAGAATAGCTGCCCTCTCGTCTTTCGCGTGCAGTTTTTCTTTTTTGACAATGGCAGCGGCGGCAGCGGCGGCCGCCTCTGCCTCGGCCGCCTCGGCGGCGGACGATGCGGCGGCCGATAAGTCGGCCAACACGGCCCGGCTGCGCTTCCTCCTGCAGAGTGCTCACGCGCACGCGTCGACGGCGCCGGAGCTCTCTCGGCATCTCGTGCTCGAGCTGCTGCGGCTCGCGCGAGGTGCAAACATGAAGCTACCGCAGCGGCTCCACCAGCGGCTCTGCGGCGACTGCGGCTCAATCCTCGTGCCTGGCGTCAACGCGCATGCCGCTGTGCGCTCACGGCCGCGCAAGCCGGCGGCGCGGCGGCGCCGCCTGCACGTGCAGTGTCTGTGGTGCGATCAAACGCAGGAGCATGCGCTGCCCGCTAGGAACAGCGCGCGCTCGGCGTCTCAGGCGTCAGGTGCGTCCGCGCGAGCCCCCACCGCCCGCTCACGGCGCGGCCAGGCGAGAGGCGCGGCCCCGGCGCCACCGCTGGCGGGCAGCACGGCGGAAGGGTCGGCGAGCGGCCTCTTCGGCTTTGACTTTGTGCCAGTGCAATGATGACTGTCGACTCATAGCTGTGAGCTGGGAGCTGTGCAGAGCTGTGAGTCGGGGGCGAGTGGTGGATAGAGGCTGGAGCTGTCGCGCGTCGGTGACGGTGTGTGTGTGCGGTGTACCCCGGTGCGACGTGCGTACCTAAAAGGGGGTGCAGAGCACGAGCAGCAGCAGCAGCAGCAGGGGAGGGAGGAGGAGGATCTTGAAGCAACGGGAAAATTTCTCTTCCACGGCGACCCGCACGCTCGACCTTGGCCGCCGGAATGCCCAGCCACACTCCACTGCTGCAGGTCCTCCTCGGACCTGCGCTCTTGCACGCGGGCATAGCGCCCGAGACACTTTCCTTCGTTTTTGGCAGCGAGGGATCCCTCCTCTCGGATCTGTGCGGGCGGCTCGTCTGCTGGTGCGCCTTTTATGCGCTGATCCACATCTTCTACCACATCTTTGCTCCGGGCGTTCGGGCCTTCTGCGAGAGGTGGTACCCCGACGCACCGACGAGTGCCGTGCCGCAGAAGCTGGTCGACAATATGATCGAGGCGCGCGCTCTCAAGCCGCGAAGCCCACCGCCCGCACCCGCCGCCCGGCGCCGGCGTCATAGAGAGCCGAGCCGTAGCTCGCCGCCGGCAGGTGTCGCACGCGGCCTTCCCGCTGTACGTGACGGTGCCGCTGCTGACCGACTTCTTCCAGGTGAAGGGCTGGTCGCAGGCGTGCGGTGGCATCGACGACTGCGGCGGGCCGGCGCGTGCGCTGCTCGGCTGCGCCGCCTACTTTCTGCTGCTCGAGTTCATCATCTTCGTGGACCACTACTACCTGCTGCACAAGTGGAGCGTGGGGAAGCGGCTCGGCCAGCACGCCTTCCACCACGTGTACAAGTGCGCCGCTCGCACCGCCGCCGCGCGC
>NW_005200075.1:0-2413 GCF_000372725.1 Emiliania huxleyi CCMP1516 | reverse complement strand
GGAGAGAGCCGTTTCTTCCCTCCTGAAAACAGGGGCCCCTCTAGGCACGAGAGGCGTAGAAGAGTGAGAGGTTGGCGTGCCCCGCCCCTCCGGACGGGCAGTGGGAGGGCCCCCCGGTGAGACCAGTGATTTGGGGGCCGTCCGGGCCATAATTTGTGAGCGGCTGGGAATGCATGTCACTTATTGCAATACAGTTGTCGGCCCAGAGGGGCCAGCCCCCCCCACAGGCAGAGTTCTGCCCATAGGGGGGGGGGGGGGGGTCTGCCCCCCCCCAGCAGCAGAGCGCTGCTGCTGGGGGGGGGTCCCGACCCCCCCAGCAGCAGAGCTCTGCTGCTGGGGGGGGGCTTAGGTGTGCAGGGGGGGTACCGAAGCAGTGTGCGGCCGCTCTAATGCACGTCCCGCATCGTTCCGGCCGCATACTCTCGTCCCGGACAAGGAGCTGCTGCCCCTCGCCGAGTTCACGTCCAAGAACGAGTACTTGCACCAGGCGCAGCGGCGCTTCACGACGGTGATCCACAACAGGAACTGGGACCTCGCCGTGGAGAGTTCGCCAAGGAGGGCTCCGAGGGATCGCGGTCTGCTCCTCGTGGCAAGAAGGGCAAGGGAAGGCGCGTGCCGAGGGCAGGGAGCGGGCGAGGCACGCGGCCTGGCGGGAGGCGGTCCGCTTCGTGGCGGTGAGCCACGGCGCCATCCTCAGGATGGCGCCGGCGCCTTCCTCAACGCCATTCCCCATGCGGGATGACATGGGAATGGAGACCTGGGCGATGCGGATCTCGGTGGCTGGGTCTCGGACCCAGGCGTGGCTTGCCAGGCCGTGTCGGTGGGCAAGAAGACTCGAACTAGAAGTACCACGACGCGTTCGGCGATGCTGCTGTCAACGTTCCGCAGCAGGAGGGCCACAACATCAAACACAAGTACACTCTTCAGCGCCTCATCCTCGCCCCGCGCGCCGCGTGGGGCACAGCTGTGCGAATGGAGCCGACGAACCACCTCGGTCATAGTTGCAACAAATACCCCGACGTGGACGCGTGCAACATTGGCGGGGGCGGCAGGCGCTATTCCGGCGATGTCAAGGTCGTCTGCCCCCTCCAGCAGCAGCGGGGAGCACGGACCACGGTCGGAAGGGCGCTTTTGTCGCTTTCGGCAACACCGAGGCTTTCTACCGGAACATGGTCGTGGGGCATGGGCCCTACTGCGAGGAGGGAGAGGGAGGTGGGGGGGAGGGAGAGGGGGGGGGAGGGGAGTGTGAGGGGTACGGGGGCGACCGGGCGAGGGGCGAGGGCATGGAGGGGGAGAGGAAGAGCAAGGGCGAGAGGGGGCAGGGGACGGGTCGATGGCATACTAGGGGGGGCAGGGTGGTGGGCGGCGATCGCCGCATACCGTCCTATGGCGGCGAGTATCGCTACGCCAGGGAGGACAAGGACGTCGACGTGCAGCTGCTGCTGTCTGAGTGAGTCCGGTGTTCGGCGGGTTCGGGAAGGGGGTCGGCGAGATCCTCTGGAAGGCGGCGAACGTGCTGCAGAACAAACTGACGCGGGCCCAGTACCTCGATGAGGTGACTTGGACCACCAAGAATTGGCTAGGGCGGCAGAAGCAGCGTATCTCAGTCATTCTTCACACGGCTATCTCGCAGAGCAGATTGTGAATGAGCTTGCCTGCGGCGAGGGCGGTCGAGTGCACGAAGCTAAGTGCCTCGCCGTCCTCGCAGGAGTCGCTTAGGCGGCTCCCGTGGTGACCGTAGTATAATAGCATAGGATTATAAAAATCGGGCGGTTGCGAGCTCGTACACTCGGCCGCTTGGTTTTGCTATGCCGTGCAAGAAGGGATGGTAGTTGTGGCACCATTTCAGAGGTTGGTTGGTAGTTCCTGTGTTAGTGCCAGTGCGCGCGAGTGCGGTGAATCATCGTAAAATTCTTTTTCCGTCGCGGCCAACTTCTCGTTCCCTTGCCTTGATGAAGCTCGCCCAGCTCCCCAGACGAACAGCCTCGCGCCTTCCCCGGGCAGCAGCGAGCCTTGCGAGGCGCGCGCTCTCGACGCAGCCAGCCAGCGACGATGTGGAGGAGTCGGTCCACGACATGCTGCGGCAGACGTGCCGTGACTTTGTCGAGGCGCAGGTCAAGCCGGTCGCGGGAGAGCTGGACCAGACACACAGGCGCGCGCGCAGAGTCGGAGCTGGCCCGCCGCGCGCGCGCTTCGTGGCGCGCGCCGACCGCGTGCCTCGTGCGCGGCCTCCGTCGCAGGTATCCGGCGGAGCTCGTCGCTCAGATGGCCGATCTCGGTCTGATGGGTGTGATGGTGCCCGAGGAGCAGGGTGGGACGGGGATGGACTGCCTCGCCTACGCCATCGCGATGGAGGAGATCTCGGCCGGCTGCGCTTCCTGCGGAGGCGCGCCTCCCCGCCGCCCGAGACGTC
>NW_005200076.1:0-2414 GCF_000372725.1 Emiliania huxleyi CCMP1516 | reverse complement strand
CGGTACAGCCTATATGGTTTCTAGTAGTATTCGCAGGAACTCGGCACCGCTGCACGTGCGTGCTCCCTCTCCCACCCAACTCGGCTCCACCCTCGTCCACCCGCGCCCACCCCATCATCTGCTCTCAGGCTGATTGCGGCGTGTGTTGCGCAATGCCGACCCACCAGACGCTGGCCAGAGCATATGATTGTGATGCCTCTGTCTGGGCCGGGGGAGCATTCGACAGCGCGCGAGGCTGTGCCTCCCTGCCCTTTGTACGCTTGCGACCACTGCTGAATTGCATGCAGTACAGAGTAGCAGTGGTGGGGAGGGCTTGTGCCCCCCCCCCCCGGGGGGGGGGGCAGAAAGGTCAACTCGTGTCTACTCGCCTCGTCGGCTCCATCGGCTGCCTCTCCTCGTGCGCCGGCTGCCTCTCCATCCAACCGCTTCTGCGTCCTTCTCTGCCCGGTGCTCGCGATGTCGCTCTGCCGAGAGGGTCATCGCCGGCGTAGGCGGAGCGGCGGGCCCTTCGTTACAGAAGCCCACGGCCACGGAGCTGGCCTTGCCATACCGTCCGCCTTGCGAGCGTGCTCACGCACGATCCTGGGCTCGTGCTTGCACGCGGTCGCAGCGTCATCAAGGCTCCACGCCATGACAGGACCGGCCATGCCGGGTGCCCGGGTGGCGTCCTCGCAACATCTGGAGAGGTGGGCAAGGCCTCTGAGGAGGCGTGCGGAGTGCTGGCAGTGAGCAACAAGATCGCTCCCGTGGCGCCAAAGCGGCGTGCGCGCGGCGGCAAGGCCAGCTGCGCGCACCGGCTCGAGAACTTCCGGCAGCACAAGGCTGCGGCACCTGCGGCTGCTCCTGCGATCAAGTGGGAGCAGCTCGCCCACGGCCTCTTGCGTCAGCAACGCGCGACTCTGCGCGACGGTGCGCGAGCGGCCTGGGTGCCCGCGCGAAGATCGGCGCGGCGGTACGGAGCGCGTGGAGGTGCAGGTCTCTCGAGATCACCGGCATCTACATCGAACGGGATGGGGTGCGGCAGTAC
This sequence comes from Emiliania huxleyi CCMP1516, assembly GCF_000372725.1. Lineage (NCBI taxonomy): Eukaryota > Haptophyta > Isochrysidales > Noelaerhabdaceae > Emiliania > Emiliania huxleyi. The sequence continues at coordinate 1,387 of NW_005200076.1, read as the reverse complement.
GTGGCAGGTGAGAAGGTGGCGCCGCTCTCGCGGCGCGACGTCTACATCCTGTCGCGCGCCGCCGACCGCGTGGTGGAGCTGGAACTACTTCGGGTTCAACGAGTTCGACCCCGAGGGTGACCGCTTCTACCGCCACGTGCGCGATTGGCTTCGCATGAAGACGGATGACGGTGCCCCGCACTGGGTGCACTCGCTCCGCGCCGTGCAAGCCGAGCAGGACAGCGAGTACTCGTCCGACGAGGACGAGTGCACGTCCGACCAGGACGACCGCGGGCCCGCGTACGAGTCCGACGACGACGATGGTTACGACCGCATAGCAAACGACGACCTCGATGCGCTCATGCGCTGCTTTGACGACGAAGATGCCGCGCTTATCGCGCTCGCGCGTCACCTCGAGTCCCTTCCCACTGCTTGATCCAACCCTTGGCCCTCTGATGTCCAATGCAGCACATGCACTCTTGGTGTGTGTGCTGTGTGCCCTCCTTGTCTTTGCAGTAGACCGTGTGAGGTAACACCTACCTACCTACCTACCTACCTCTGACGTGTCATCGATCGCTGCGTACACCCCCCTCTGTGTCCGACCCCTTTTGCGCAGCAACACCTTAAACTTTTTAGGCCCTCCAAATTCGGGTCGGAGCGTAGCGGAGTGGGCCCCGAGTTTGAAAAGGGCGACGGACGCTTGCGTCCTAGCCTCCAACAACGCCTCCCCGGCGCAGAGGGGCCCCCGGAGGGATGCGCAACCGCTCCACGCCACGCCGCTTGCGGCGGTCCTATTCCCAGCTCCGCTGAGGGCCCGTGCGTTATAGGAAGGGGCAACCACTATGTGGTGTGCCAACCCCTATGAGCTATGTGGTGCGGCGGCGCAGAGTGCGCCGGAACGGTGGAGAAAACGGCGCACTTCTGCGCCGGCCGTGGAAAGCACGAGAAAATACGTACTGGCTGGTGGATCACCATGGAGCGATCATGCACATGCGATATATGCCTTATGCGCATCCGATTTTGTGCTGCTGACGCTCGCTGCTGTCGCTGACGTCGCGCGCTCCGTGCTCGCAGATCCAAAACTAGAGCGAGGGAAATGGGTTCCCCATCGGATCCTCAGCTAATCTCGGGGCGCGCGCGCTCTGTGGCCGTTATTTCCAGCCCACTACTTCTCTTCCACCTGGCGCTGCGATGGGCTCCCTCCCGCGAGTAATTTCGTTGCCAGTCCTGTGTAGAATCACGCGCTAAGGAAAGAGAGGTCTGTGTTATTTCTAATTAAAAGAATTCCGGCTGCAAACTTAGCCCGTGATGATTTCGACTGAGGCGAACTGCGGCTTCTGCATTATGCTATCACGCTGACTTGTACTAAATTGTCGCGTATCTCTCGCATGATTTCTTTTGTAATGGG
>NW_005200077.1:0-2417 GCF_000372725.1 Emiliania huxleyi CCMP1516 | reverse complement strand
CCACAGCGCACTAATGGATCCATTCCTCCTTGTACTCACAAGCAAAACATATATGTATAAACAGCTCTCGTACCCTTAGGCCCCTTCACGGCGCGAGACCACGCTGTGTGTCGAGCCCGGTCGCCATACTTTTCGTTTTCCGCGCCGGCAGCGGAAGGATATACACAGAATACACATGTGTATACACATATACACGACCGCCAGGGTATTTTGTCGATTTCCTCAATTTTGCCTCAGATTTTGCCCCAGACCAGCTCTCAGACTCAGGGAAACTCGCGAGTTTCCAGAATGGAGCACCAAACACCCTCTGATTTCCCTGGAAATTTCCGGAAACGCAAAGTGCTGGTGACCTCTGTTTTCCTTTTTGTTTGCCGGAAAACCTGCTACATCCCAACCAGTCAGTGCACTGTGGGCTCAGAAGCAAATTGCTCTCCTGCTGCCACGGGAGTTGGCAAGTCAGGCGCACAAAAGTCGGAAATCAGCTGGACCATCCCATAAGCCTAACACATACAGTGGGTTTCGGGCATTAAGAAAACAGGATCCTGCGGCACGCCGCCGTTTCTAAGCCTTTCCACCCTCCTCCCCCAGCCCACGCCGTGGTTTCTTAGCCCCGGCCGGCACTCAGGACCGCTGGGCCGAGGCATTTTTCCGTGCGAGGCGCGCTAGGCGAGGCGGTGGCCGGGCGCGCGGTGCGGATTGGCGTGTGCGTGTGTGTGACTGCGACAAGTGTGACTGCGACACAGGACCAATGGGTTTGTATTATTAACAACGAAGGCGCTCTCAAAAAATAAAAAAATAAGTAAGCTGCGGGATCACCACCTTGTAGCCGGCGGGGGCGCCCTCCAGCTTGATGAGGTCGTCGTCCGTGCCATCGGCTGTGAGCAGGGCACCAGAGCGTGCTCGAAGTACTTGCGCTTGGCCTCGCCCTGGAGCGCCTTCATGGAGGCCGTCAGCTTGTTCGACTCCCATTTCTCGAGGTTGTCCTCGTCGTCAAGCCACTCATCGAGCAGCTGCCCGAGGTAGACTTTGATCTGGCGCCCCATGCCGCGATCAATCGGCTGCACCTGGTCGGTCTCGTTGGGCGGCACCTTGTGGTCGTCGACGCCAACCGACTGCATCACAGGGGCGTTTGGGTGAGTGTGTTGCGGCGCTTGCCAGCCTGCGCGCCTGCGGCGCTTGCCAGCCGGCGCGCCTGCGGCGCGCCGTGGTTTCTTAGATTTTCGCGAAAATCGCTCGGCGTGGTTTCTTAATACTACGTTTTCTTAATGCCCGAAACCCACTGTAGCAGCCCATAACAGTGTTATGGGTGTTATGGCTGTTATGGGCCCCCCACATGTTATGGGCTGCTATGCCCCGAGAGCCATAACACCATAACAATAACTGTGTCAGGGGACAACAAAAAGTCCAAACCCTGCCGCCAAACCCTCGATCCGACCCGGCCGTACCGCCGTTTCCAGCATGCAGGGTGCTGCCCAGGGCGCCACCGCTGGCTCGGAGAGAGCGAGAGCGCCCAGCGCATCGAGCTTGTGCGAGCCGGCGCGCGGGCTTGCAGCTGTCTGCAGGCTGTCCGGCGGGAGGCGGCGGGGACGGAGCTCTCTGTCGCGGAGAACGCCTACCGCAAGGCCTGCAGCGCCTTTGAAGACCTCACCTTGCCTCGGGTGCGCGAGCTGCTCGAGAACTTGCTGGCCGTCTCTACGCGCGGCGGCGGCTGCAACACCAGCGGCGGCGGCAGCAGCGGCGGCGGCGGCTGCAGCAGCGGCGGCGGCAGCAGCAGCGGAGGCGGCGGCGGCGGCGGCAGCACTACCACCCTCTCGAGGCAGCACTACCACCGCATGGTCGAGCTGTTTAGCCTCGTCCCGATCGGTCTGCCGCCGATCGCAAACATCGTGCGCAAGCACATCACCGACGCCGGCCTCGCGCTGGTCAAGAAGCAGTCAGCCAACGCCGAGGGCGACCTGATGGCGACGTGCAGGAGCTGCTCGACCTCGACGGCGTGTACAGCGAGATCATCGGCTCGACGTTAGGCGAGGGCTACTTTAACGGCGACGCGACGTTTCTCAAGGCGGCGAGGGAGGCTTTCGAGGAGTTTGTCAACAAGGACATCGGCAAGAGCGCCACCGCCGAGCTGCTCTCCAACTTTTGCGACAACCTGCTCAAAAATTCGGGCGCGCTGCTCTCGGACGAGGCGCTCGAGGACAAGCTCGAGAAGGTGGTGCGGCTCTTTGGCTATCTGTTCGACAAGGTCATCTTCTCCCAGTTCTACAGGAGGCAGCTCGCGAAGCGCTGCTCCTGGCGCCCTCAGTGGGCGCTAGCGCAGAGCGCTCGATGATCGCCAAGCTCAAGCTGCGCGGCGGCGCGCAGTTCACTCACGACATGGAGGGCATGATGACCGACATGAGGTTGTCGCAGGACATCCA
>NW_005200078.1:0-2417 GCF_000372725.1 Emiliania huxleyi CCMP1516 | reverse complement strand
AAGCGCGTCCGCGCCGGGAGGCGGCTGAGCCAGCCAGCTTTTGTCGGCCAGGCATGGGAGCGCTCGTAGAGCCCGCAACCAAATCGCGCAACCAAAGCCTGGGATTTGGCGCCTCGAGGCTCCCGGTCAGGCTGGCACGCATGCAGTGTGGCTCTTCACACGTTGGCTCTTCACAGATGACACGTCCTCACTTATTTGTTAATTGGTCGAGGCTCTTCACACGTGGGTCCTTCACAGGTGACAAGTCCTCACCTAACTAATTGCTCGAGGCTTTTCACACGTCGGCCCTTGAGGCCATTGAGAATAAATCGAATCTCAGGAGGCCATTGAGAATAAATCGAAGCTCAAAGCAGGTCGATCGACTTTTTGCGAATTCTCACCACAATTATCGCGGAAATTAGCCGAGATTAAACGCTGTTCACAACAAAGAGAAAGGACACACGTTAAAACATACGGCTTCTCCGCCAGGCCCGCGCTCACCGCCTCCAGGGGCTACTGCAGTCGATGTCGTATCGCGCACTGGCCTTTGCGGATGCGACGCGGGCGGTCGCGATGTCACCCACCCCGTGGGCAAAGGCGCATGCGCGGGTGGCAGAGGCAGCGTACGAGATCGGTGTGCACTGCTGGGCGCGCCATGACCGCCACGGCGCCACTGTGATGCGGTATATCGCGGCTAACGAGTATCGGAACGCCGCGGAACTCGAGCCGTCGGGTGGCTTCCTCTCCGCCGCGATGAGGGTCGAGAAGGAGCTCAGTCAGCCGTTGCCCCGCCTCGCGCACGAGGCTGTCGACGACGACGACAACAAGTCGCCGCTCGCACTGCTGAAGCGCTACCTCTGCGTGCTGACGAACGCTGGCGTGTCTGAGCCGGATCTTGCCGGCGCGGGCTTCACGATGCCGTCCGCGGGGGCGCTCGCATCCATGGCCGAGACGGAGGTCGCGGCACTCGAGACCCAGCTGCACGCGGTGTTGGAAGCGCAGCCAGAGTTCAAGGAGAAACTGAAGGCGGCTAACCGGCGCAAGATGCAGGGCGGTACGGATATCCCTGCCACAGAGGAGGTCGCGGCGGCCGCGCCGTCTGGCGACGCAAATGAAGTGTGGACGATGTCGTACTTGACGATTGGGTACACACGTGGCGAGACGCCCTTCTGGGCCATCTCCATCGTCGACTCAACGCCCGCGCCGCACCCGTACGCCGACATGCTCGTTGGCTCGGGCGTGCATCATGGGGCGGGCGCGCCGACGCTAGAGGAGTGCAAGGACACCTTGCTGCGCGCAATCCAGTACCCGTGTCAAGCGGCCGGCCCCTCGCGCCGCCCGCGCCGCCTCGTCCTCGCGTGGCGTATGCGCGGCATGGTCGAGGCGATTGAGGCGCTCGCGGGCAAGATGGGGATTGCGGTCACGCTGGAGACGCACGAGGTGGCGCTGGCTATCGCGGAGGCGCATGGGAAGGACATTGAGGGTCGAAATCACGGGACGGAGGCGTAGTGAGAGGACTGACGAGAGGAGCGGCGATGTGAGATGTGACGTGTGTTTGGGGGGGGTGGGGTCGAGGCTTCAACAGCTCAGGGCGCATGGGCGGTCGTCGGCGGAGGTTTCGCTCCGGAGGCGCATGCTGTCTGAGGGCTCTGGGTGGCCTCCTTCACTCGTTCTGTGGTAAGTGCCCTCACTGTATGGGAGTGGTTCTGCTGGAGGTGCTCTGTGGCGAGTCTTTGAATTTTCCCACAAAGACGAGGTCTTGCAAATGTACACACAAGGTCTCAAACTCAATCAACAAAGACAGCTCTCGGAGTCCCTGCCTCTCGCGATCCCCACGGCCCAAGTGCCAAGAGCCACTAGACACTGAGGTCGATTAGTATGCACACGATCTCGATAGACCTCTGCGGCGGCTGCTGCCAGCTGCTGGTGCAGCGCTGCTCTGCTATGCATCTCACGGGTCCGACTTGAAGAGTCGATCGAGGAGCGCTGAGTGTTCGACAATGTAGTCCCCACAGTAGCCGCAGAGATTGACTTTCGAGTCAGAGAGGGCGGTCACGGGAAACATCCCCACGTCCTTGGGGAAGTTCTTGAACGGAGCCTTGCCGTTGTCCTTGTCGAACACGTTGTGCTTGGCCGGGTAGAAGGGACAAACTGGGTAAAGGCCAAGTGGCTTCATCCCCGTAACCACGGCGTCCGCGTCGGGGTATGCGCAGACGTAATCCTTCGCCTCGGGGTTGAGCTCCGGGTTCCGGTTGATCAGGTCCATCCAACGCTTGGGCGGCGAGTACAAGATGACGGTCAGGTCTACGGTCAGGTCTACGCTGCCTTGCTTTGCGCTAGTGCCGTGGTACGGGTTGTCGATGACTTTGAGCCCCTGTCACACAAAGGCGAGTGGTCTTGAGGGTCAGAAGGAGGGGGGCGGGGGGGGCGTCGGTTTG
>NW_005200079.1:0-2419 GCF_000372725.1 Emiliania huxleyi CCMP1516 | reverse complement strand
TCACGGCACCACACCGCCGCAGGACAGCCCGAGATTAGCCTAGCAGTGAGGGGGAATCGCCTGCCGGTCGGCTTGGCACGAGCCAAGCACTTGGTGGCCGTCAACCGAGTCGGGTCTCCGAGCGGCGCCTCAGGTGGGTGCCACGGCGTCCGCACGAAGACGTGGCGGGGTGAGGAGCCAGGGGTGGTGAACACCTCCCCGTTCGGCCATCGTGTTACGACATCCGACCTGCTTTAAACCGACCTGCTATCACGGCAGCATGCGTCGACTGCCATTCGTCGTCGTGGCGGTGCTGGCGTGCGCGAATGCTCAACATTCGCGCGGCACCGACTACGCGGCTCCCAAGAGCGCTGTACACGCTGACGTCTGACGATGGTGTCGATCTCGTCGTCTGCGATGCTCGGCAACAACCACCTCAACAACACCCGCTATATGAGCCAGCTCTGCACATCTCAAAATCAAAACAAAATCTCTCTGTTGTGCGAGGCGTGAACCGCGCCATTCGCTCTCACCTGGCAACCCTGTCTGCACGTCTCGCGCGCGCGTGAACAGGACTCCAGGCCCCAAATGACGTGTGAGTGTTAGAGTTGTTTGGTATTGTCACACGCCATTTGGGGCCTGGAGCCCTGTTCACGTTTGTGTGTTTTTGCCCTACTGGTACTGCTACTCGCGACCTACGGTACGCACCTAGCCGCCAAACGGACAAACAGTGTTAGAGTTGTTTGGTATTGACATCGTACCGTACTAACGTACACACACATGGCAGCTGGCGTTCTCGCGGCGGCAGCACTATCGCTATCGCGTGCGGGGTGCGGCTGATGAGTGCGAGCTTCCGTGCCCGGTGCCAGACGCACTCGGCGCCAGACGTCCTCCCCTTGCCTGGTCATCTGCCCCCTAAACGAACAGGGCTCCAGGCCCCAAATGACGTGTGAGTGTTAGAGTTGTTTGGTATTGCTGCAAACGATGCTGTCCCGTCCACATGGTCGCACACAAACCCTCCCAACGGCACCAGCCTGTTCGCCACCATCGCCAGGTACAGAGCCACCAGCCGCGGGTCGATAGCTGTCCCTGCGCCCTCGCTTCCGTCGAGCGGCGGGTTGTGCCGCCATCCGCACGGGTAAAAGCGCTGCACAAACGTCGCAAATGTCGCCAGCCACGCCGTGTGCTGGCGGTAGTTTGATGCCGCCCTCGCCACGATCGCCTTGCGACCCTGCTCCACCGCCACGTCATCCAGCAGCGCCTTGTGCTCCGCAGTCACCGTGTTGCCGTCGGCGCCGTCTCTCCTCGCCATCTTGACGACGGAGTCCGTCATCTTCTCCAAACCCGCCGCCAAATCGGCAGCAGTGCCAGCCCCGGCAGCCGTCTTTCGCTCCTTTCGTCGAGCCACAACGTATTTGTCCGGACCGTCGAGGCGGGCAGCGAACACTCGTTCGAGCATCGTAGACGACGCCCTCACCGGCGCCCCCGCGTCGTCGTTGCTTTGTTCGCCGCCTTGTCTGCTGCCCCCTTCTCCCGCAAATCGAGCTGCGCCCGCACTGCCGCCATCGCGTTCGTCGCCTGCGAGGCGACCTTCGCCACCTTGGCCTTCCTCTCCCGCTCTGCCGCCGCCTTCCGGTCCTCGCGGCGGTCCGCCAGCGGGTTGTCGCCGGCGTCAGCAGCCACGATCATGGCCGTGACACCCTCGCCTGCCATGCCGAATCTCGGCCGATCGACGCGCGTCCCAAAAGTCGCCAAAAGTGGCGGCGTGTCGCAAATCGCCCGCCGTCCCGGCGGTCCCGCAGCTCGCGCACATCTCCCTCTTAACCCACCTGTAACATCACATAAAGGTATTGCTAAAAATCTCTCTCAGCACATCTCAACCTGTACCAACAGCACAGCAACTTCACCTAGAACTTTGAGAGGCTGCAACTGAGGGATAAAAGTACTGCCAGCCAAGTATTGCTGCTGCAACCCTGATTTTCTAACTCTGTGACTCCAATGGGTCTACGTCTCTGCTGTGTTAGATCATCAGAGGTGTCGAGGTGGTGTCGAGCGGTGTCGAGCGGTGTCGAGCGGTGTCGAGCGGTGTCGAGCGGTGTCGAGCGGTGTCGAGGTGTCGAGTTTGGCACCTTGACACGGACGAGCGTGGTACCAGCCTAGATGGTGTCGAGGGGTGTCGAGGGGTGTCGAGGGTGTCGAGTTGGCATGGGGTGTCGAGGTGTCGAGTTGGTGTCGAGGTTTGGTGTCGAGGTGTCGAGGCCAGGGCTCAGGCCTGCCTGCTACACGATGGCGACGTTCTCAGGGTTCTGTCGGCGTGCTTTTGCTGCCTCCCGCTTGGAGTCGGCAGTAAAGCAAGTGGGTGGAAGCGGGGGCGACAGGGACGGCGGCGGCGGCGGCAGGGGGCTGGGGGGTCGGCGATGCCGAGATGTGTGCCCATGTT
>NW_005200080.1:0-2419 GCF_000372725.1 Emiliania huxleyi CCMP1516 | reverse complement strand
GCGAGGGCTGGCGACGAGAGCCCGGCGGCAGCCGGGATGGCCAGCGGCGACGCCGGCGCCACATACGCAGCACCCGGCGGGTATGCTGGCCGGGAGGAGGCGGCCGGCGAGGCGAGCTCCGCCCCTGCGGCCCTCAACTGGCCGGGGCGGAGGAGGCCGCGGCGCAGCGCGACCATGGAGCTGCTTCGCGCTGCTCGGCGAAACGAGGACGAGCAGCGCGAGGCGATGCTTCCCGACGACGTGCCGATGCTGCTGCCGCACGGCGCTAAGCACTGTCTCGAGGGCGCTGCGCGAGGTGCGCCGCCGTCTGCGCGAGTACTTGAGCGAGCTGGCGGAGAGGGGGCAGGTCGTCCCGATGATGCGGGTGGCTCGAGGCCTCCACCCGACCGTTCGGTGGACGATCGGGTTCGGCGAGTGGCTGGCGTTGACGCGAATTCGTGAGTCGAAGGCCAGCCGCTGGCTCGCTGTGAGGGGTTTTGACTATTACCGCGGCCCTGACGCTATCCCATATAGGGAGGGTGCCCATACTATTCATTGAACTCCCTGCCGTTTAGCGTTTTCTATACATTTTGTTGTAAAGTTCTATACATTTAGCTGCGCAAATACAGATCCCGACTGTTCACAGTGGGGATGAGAGAGAGTCGTCTCTATTAGCTCGTCGGTACGAGGAAGCCTCAGCATGTTACATAAAACGCCCTATGCCAACGCAGCGCACTCCTGGAAGTGGTTAGCGCGATCCAACCCTTGCCGCTTGAGCCGAACTGCAAAGTTGCTCGTCACCTCTACACCTGCTCCACCTCTGGCAGCTGCTCCAGCTGCGAATCCTCGTCGGTAACGACTGGGTCGGACGTCGTCGAGCCGCGAGGCACGGTAGTGAAGCGCCCGATATTAGAAAGCGAGTCGCGGATGCTCGAGCGAGCGCTCACCGGGGTTGCGCCCAGAGCCTTGGCCAGCAGCACGAGCGACACCTGTGAGACCGGGGGTGCAAGATCAGTCGCTTCAGGAGGCGGGGGCTGTGGCAAAGGTGCCGCCGGGGGAGCGCACCTCATGGTGCAGGCCAGGGAAGCAGGCAATGGCGAGGGCGTCGTAGAGCCCGGCGTTGATGAGCTCCTGCGGCGGCGGGGAAGGGGGGCATGGAGCGGGCGGGACATAAAAGATCGACCGCTGATCGGCAGCGTTCCTGCGGCGTGGTCTCAAAAAACTTGGCGAACTCACAGCCGCCGCGGTCGAGGTCGTTCTCGTGCGCCATGACGATCTTCAGCCTGTCCTGGCGCGCCTGCTTGACCTGCTCGGCCAGCCGCTCGTCGGACCAGGTGTCGGCGTTCAGATAGAGAAGCATGTGCGTGGCGTCGCCCGCCTCCTCGGCGGTGGAGACGGTGAGGCCGGAGAAATTGGTGGCGAGCTCGCTGGCCAGCTCGTCTGCGCCCTCATCGAACGGCGAGGCCCAGAGCACGACGGACTTGGAGAAGGAGATCGGCTGGCCCTGGACCTCGCCCGGGATGAAGAGCGGGAGGGAGGTCAGGTTCAGGTAGTGTGGCGAGCAGAGGAGGAGCGCCTGTGGGTAGGTGCGAGGGGGCGGCGGTCAAGGTCGAGGCGACGGCAGAACAGCTGCAGGGAGTTGTCCGTGGCGGCACCTCGGAGATGATCTTAAGCGAGACACGCTGATACTCGTCGATGCGGTGCCACGTCGTCTGCGCCCACCCACTGTCAAAGATCTCCGGCTGGAGGACCTCCGGGCACTGTGCTCGCAACTCCTGCAGTCGTGCAGCGACGGTGTGCGTGAGTGAGTGCTGGCGTGCGGCGGCGGCGGCGACACCGCCCCTCATAGCCGTGTGTGGCGAGAGCAATCCCCGCAGGGTCAAGCGAGCAGGGGTCGGGCGGGGAGCGCCTGCAGCGTCCCGCCGCCCTTGGCCGGGTCCGCCTCTTGCACGAGGACGAGCGGCTTGCTCTTCTCGAGCGACGTCCGAATCTCGCGCAGGCAGTTCTGCAGGCAAGGAGCGCACGAGTAGTCGTGGGCGACACAGCGAGGCACTCTCGGAAAGGGAGGGGCTGGGGGAGTGCCTTCGAGCGGAAGTAGCCCCTCGACAGGAAGAAGAGCATGACCTGCGTGCGGTCAACGTAATCCTCCAGCGACCCGATGTCCTTCAAATGGTCCACATCGAGGAAGATCTGGATGCCGGGGATCAAGAGCTTAAGCTCATTCTTGATGACCGCGACGGCGTCTTGGCCGGTGCACTTATTAAAGAAGTGGCGGATCGTTCTGACGGCTTCTCTTACTCGGCCTCTCGCTGCGATGGCGTCGGCAGCCCTGACCAGCGCGGAGAACAGGAAGCCCGGAAGCAGCGCCTGCAGCGCCCGCCCGCCGCCGAGCGCCTCCCCCAGGACCGTCGCAACCTCAAGCACCGAAGCGCGCAGCTCT
>NW_005200081.1:144956-167013 GCF_000372725.1 Emiliania huxleyi CCMP1516 | reverse complement strand
CAGACGGCAGCAGCGACGCGGTCCTGGTGTGGGGAGGTGAGGGTGGGCGGAGAGTGACCCCGGCCCGAAGTCGTGTCGTCTCGAGTGCTGGCTGGAGCACAGGGCTCTGTCTCCCGCATCTAGGCTCGCGGTCCGCCCGGTCCGCCGGCGGCTCGAGACACTCGGCGGAGCGTTCGCATACCACGCGACAGCGCCCAGCACGACGGTGGTGATGAAGACCGATCCTCCGAGCAAGTCGGAGAGGAGGAGCGGGAAGTCGGCGCGGTTGGCGACGGCGACGGCGGTGAAGACGTCGGGCGCGCCGTTGCCGAAGGCGAGCAGCGTGATGCCTGCCACGTCAGGCGGAAGGACGAGGAGCTCCGAGAGGAGAGTGAGCTGCGGAATGAAGAAGAGGTCGGCGGTGGATCCGAGGCAGCAGATCGTCAGCAGCAGCAGCAGCGCGCAAAGCGGCGCGAATGCCGCCGGCGAGGCGCCCAGCTGACAGTAGTAGAGAGGGACGTAGGAGCCGAAGAGGCCGGCTGCATCGGATGCGCAGTGCTGCCTCGCGAAGGCGCAGGAGTCTGCCGCCGCCTCAATGAGATCGCGTGAGCAGAGCGAGTGGTCGTCTGCCATGGCGAAACCTGCAACTTCGGGGAAAGCGCGGCACAGCAGCCAGGGCCGTTGGCCCCGCCACCCCGGCGCCGCCACCCAAAAAAAACACATAAGTACGACGTTGTGTGTCCTGTCGTCTGTTGTTTGAGTTGTGCCCTTGTTTGTGCCCTTGGCACCGTGGAGTGCTGGGGGGGGCGACAGGGAGGATGTGGCCCTGAGTTATGTGTACGCCGACTCAGGGTGTGTGGCAGCCAGATGGCTGTGTGTCTTGTGAGCCTGTTTGTGTCTGTGACTGTGTGTCGCTCGTGCGTGTCGTCATCATCTGTCCAGCGTCCACCCATACCGCGTTGGTGTCCAGTCCGAGCCTGGCTGTTCTTCACCTTTCTACCTACCTACCTGTCCGAGTTAGCTCCGAGTAGAGGGGGCGTTATTTTTAATAATAGAGGGGGCGTTCTGCAGTTAAGGGGAAACCCGGTACTACACGGAACTAACCCTCGCGCCTCGGAGATCCGTGAGCCGTGTAGCGTGTTTACTTTACGGCCCTTTCCCTGCGAACGCGCACCCCCCAGGGCTAGGTAAGGCTCTCTAGCCCGTAACCCGATGCCGATCATCTGGCCCGCTGGGTTTCCGGCCCTGTGGGATGTGTGAGAGGTTACCGACTGCACTCCAAAGAGCAAAGTGCTCCAACTCAGCTCCCTGGCACGACACTGGGCACAGCGCACAGGACTGGCGCGCACTGGCACTAACACAGGTACACCACGGGAGAGCCGCCTAAGCGACTCCTGCGAGAATTTCGGCGAATGCCATCCCTATAAAAAGTGTGAAGATCGCCACAACCCCCCGGAAAGCGGAATTCCTGGTTCTCCCTTCAGCCTTCTCCCTCGAGCCTTCTCCTAGGATTCCTAGGCCTTCTCCGCGCCACTCACAAGCCTGCGCCTGCGGCGCTCCCTCGTTCCGACCCCCCCCCCCCCTCTCTTCTTTCCCCGCTCCCTCCCCCTTCCCCCACAAGGCCACACCCTTCTCCACCACCACCTCCGCAGCCTCACTTTGGCGGCGTCACCGGCAGCCCCATCGGCACCTCGCTTCCCGCGGGGACGGCCTGGTGCAGCGCCGCGCCGGGGACGGGCGCCTAGCGCAGGGAGGAAGGGAGCTGAGGGCGGGGAGGACGCGCTCTCGTGCAATGGGCTCGGAGCAGCGACGCTCGGGTCGTGCTATCTGGCATCTACGGGACGAGGCCGCGACCGCCATCGGCGGAGCGTAGGCGGGCTGCGGCGCGTAGCCTAGAGAAGACTCCAGGAAGGGTCAAGGAAGGCTCCGCCGCCGGAGGCGCGTGTGGGTCGGGCTGCGGCGCGCGGCCTGTCGCGGGCGGGAAGTGGCGCGCCGCGGCTCCGGTCGGCGAGGAGAGCGAGAAGCGGGTCCCCTCCGTCGCGTTGAGATGGCGCGTGACTTGCGCGGCGGTGAGCGGCAGGCAGAAGCACGCGCAGACGCCTATGGGAGGGTTCCGAGCAGGCTCCACGAAGGTTGCAGGGAGGCTCAGGGCGGCAGCACGCGCAGGCGCCGTCGTCGCAGGCGTCGCAAGCACAGGAGGGCGGGATGTGGAAGGCCTGGCGCACCTGACCTCGGGCGGAGCTCGGGTGATCTCGTGCGATCTCGGGGTGTGGAGGGTCGGCTCCGCACACACCCGGCTCCGCACGGTCCACACCAGCAGCACCATGCATACCATCGACGCCGTCGACGCGGCGTTGACCAGACGGCACTCGTTTGGCACGTGGCTCGGCAAGCTGCCGCCGTACTGGCAAAAGGCAGGCGCGCCTGGTGTTGCATCGCGGGCGGTGGGGTGTGCGCGGCGGTAGCGTTTGCATGCCGGTGGTGTGCGCGGGTGGCGGGTTGGGGGGAGCGTGGCGGGCGGTCTGGGCGCGCCGAAGGTTGCGAGAAGCCACAGTCCGCCGACGAAGACGGTTAGCAACTTGCACGAGCCCGCGTGCCCAGTCACGCGCCTACGGGAAGGGCCCGGCGTCTGCAGGAGAGGCTCCCCGCCGCCCTCTTCCTCGCTCCAGCTCGAGCCACGCGCTCGTACAGCATCGCGGGCAAGAGAGGAGGCACGCAGCAAGCGACCAGTGCGACGGGCGCGTCGCTAAGGCACGAACAGAGCCCGTCGGACCACGTGCCGCGCGGGGCGGTGGGCGGTGGAACGAGCATCACGCGGTACTGCCCGCCGATGGCGACGGTGGGAGGCATCATCGCGTACTCGTGGCCGGGGCCGCAGCCGCAACAGCCTCCGCAGCAGCCGCAGCAGGAGCAGACGCAGCTGATCAGGTACCCGAGCAGTGCCATCGCCATGTAGGTGACCAGGAAGGCGGCGAAGGGCAGCCCGGCCGGCAGAAATTGCACGACCGCCTCGGCAATCTTCTCCCGGTCGGCATGGGGCATGTCGGTGTCGGCGATGCTCTTGCGGACCTCGTCACAGATCTCGTCGTAATTCTCCTGCACGGCGAGTCCGGTCCAGATCCCGCACGCCAGCGCGACGCCGAGGGCGACGAAGCGGTAGAGCATACCACCTCACCACTGGACCGTCCGGGCGCCTACGCATAAATAAAGAAAAACGCACCCCCGCTACTGTCAGGTCCCCGCCCTTGCGATCTTTGTGCAGGGTTCTTTGTGGCGCCTAGGCAAAATTCTTCGCCGCGTTCTTTTCTTTTTGAGCCGGTGTGTGTGCCAGTCCGCGCCAGTCCGCGCCCTTGTCGTGCCAGTGTGCTGTGAGAGAGGCTTGTATTTTAAGAATTCTTTTTGATTTCAGCGCTCGTTCGAACGGGAGGGAGAAAAAGAACGTGTCCCACGCACATGCACATGCACATGCAAGCGCCCTCCCGCTAGGTGGAGCAGACGGCGCGTCCGTACCGCAGCAGCGCGACCATCTCCTTTTGCCGAAAGAAGAGCAGCGTGGCCACGATTGGCACCGGCGCGCACCGCGCGAGCAGCGGCAGCGAGGTGGCGCCGTGCGCCCAGCGGAGGAGCAGCGCAGCGCCGAGGCCGTTGGAGAGGGTCATGCCGCCGCCGTACAGCGCGTCCAGCGCGCGCGGCCACTCGCCTCCCCACATCCACCAGGAGCAGCTGGTCGCCGAGCCGAGCTCTAGCGCCACGACGGCGCCAAAGTAGCGGCCGAACGCCTCGGGCGCGACGCTCATGGCAAAGCAATGGCCGGCGAGGCAGAGCCAGTGGTGCGCAAGCATCATCGCGTTGTACTTGATCGCGCACAGGTCAAATAGCAGCATGCTCCCAAACACGTTGGCAAACACCGCCGCGAAGACAGAGGCCGAGCCTGGAACGAGCGCGGACGCTACCCACAGCGAGGGCATCACGCAGACCTGCGGCAGCAGGCCGAGGAAGTTGCGCCAGCGCGGCGAGCCGCCGTCGAGCTTCGTACCCATCTTGTGTACGGCGTAGCGCTGCGCGGCGGCAAAGGCGGCGAGGTAGAGAGCGGTCAGCGTGGCGACGCTCGTGAAGTCCGCACCCTGCGAGCGCGGAAGACCCGTTGTTGATCGTGCGTGTGCGGTGTCGGGCGAGCTGCAAGCAGCCGGGGTGGGCGACCTGCATGCAAGCGTCTTAGAGTTGCATGTGTGGTGATGCGAGCTGGGCTACCTGCATATACACGTACACACTGCAAGCAGCCGGGGTGGGCGACCTGCATGCAAGCGTTTTAGAGTTGCGTGTGTGGTGATGCGAGCTGGGCGACCTGCATATACATGTACACACTGCAAGCGGCCGGGGTGGGCGACCTGCATGCAAGCGTTTTAGAGTTGCGTGTGTGGTGATGCGAGCTGGGCGACCTGCATATACACCGTACATAGTTTGTCTTCTGCGAGCGGATGTGCGGCGCTCCTGCGTTTCTTTCTTTTCAAACACTCTCCACGCACTCTTCCAACTCTTGTCTTCACAGATAAAGGAAAGAAAGAAAAACTCCGGCGCCGCTCAAGCTTGTGGAGCTGCTCTTCGACGCCTGTGTCGCCTCGCCTGCAGGGGGAGGGGGGCGCGATATGGCTTCCAAGGCAAACGATCAGCCGAGCCCCGCCGACGTGGTGATCGAGCCCGCCGACCTCCGCTTCGAGGTGTCTCTCTCGCGCGCCTCCATTCAGCACCTCGCGCTGCGCAACCTCGCCTGCGGCCGTCCGGTGGCCTTCAAGATCAAGACGACGAACCCGAAGCGGTACCTCGTGCGCCCAAACGCGGGGATCGTATGGGCCGAGGGCGCGGCCACCGTCTCGGTCCAGGTGGGCGTGCAGAAGGCGCTACCGCAGCCCGGCGACCCAAAGTCTCGTGACAAGTTCCAGGTCCGACTACGCATCGCGCGCCCTGCCAACCTCTGTTGTCACTGCCTCATCGCTGCCCGCCTCACCACGCCTAGCCCCTCCCGCTCCCGCACTCACCTGTCGCCACCGCCGCCCTCGCCGCCCCATCCGCACACCACCGGCCCCGCTCCTTCGGCCACAGCCGTCCCCGCTACCCACCTCGCCGTTACCCCGCCGCCCCGTCTGTTGAATCGCCGCCGCCCGGCATCACCTACCGCCCTCCTCTGTCGCCGCCTCACATGCCGCCTCTCCCTCCCTGCCGCCCCTCCCTTCCCACCCGTCGATATCGCCTGCCCTAGCCCTAGCCCTGCCCTCACCCTCACCCTCTTCCTCACCCCTCCACCCTCCGCCCTCACCCTCACCCTCACCCCAGCCTCAACCCTCTCCCTCTCCCTGCGGCCAGGTGCTCACTCTGCCCCTCGACAAGGCCCTCACCGAAGAGATGCTTGCGGCGCACGGGCAGGTGCGGAGACACCTCCGAGACACCTCCGAGACACCTCCGAGGCACCTCCGAGGCACCTCCGAGACACCTCCGAGGCACCTCCGACACACCCTCCGAGGCAGCCTGCCGCCTCTCGCCCGCCCGACTACGGCCACCGCCTCCCGCCTCCCGCCTCCCGCCCCCAGGGGAACGAGGCGCTGCGCGCACGGGTCGCCGCGCTGTGGGCGTCGGACGCCGCAAAGGCTGCCTGGGTCGACAAGGTCCGACACTTCCTAGACACTTCCTAGACACTTCCTAGACACTTCCTAGACACTTCCTAGACACTTCCTAGCAAAGGCTGCCTGGGTCGACAAGGTCCGCCCACCCAGACACTCTGAAGGACGCCGGGCCAGCTCGTGCCTGTGCTTGGGTGTGGAGAGGGGAGGGCTGCCTCCGGCGCTTGCCCCACCACTACCCCTACCTCCGTGTGTGGAGGACCCCCCCCCCCCCCCCTTCCCCCGCCAGGTCCGCTCCTCGCTCGTCGCCGCTGACTCCGGAGGCGTGCGCGGCCTCTCCATCCCCGAGGAGCGGTCCGCGGCCTCTCTAGATGCGGACACTCTCTCCCCGCACACCTCCCCGCACCCCCCCGCACACCTCCCCGCACCTCGCCGCACCTCCCCGCACCTCGCCGCACCTACCCGCACCTCTGCCCGGCTGTACGCAGCTGCACGGCCCCTGGCTCCCATGCTGACGCTGCCGACGTGATGGCGCGCAGGCCCCTCTCCCCCTTCGCCTCGGGCAACGGCCCGGCGCAGGCTGCGGCGACGCCATACCACCCCGCCCTCGGCACTCCCTCGGGCAACGGCGAGATGTAGCCGAGATGCAGCCGAGATGCAGCCGAGATGCAGCCGAGACGCAGGCGAGACGCAGCCGAGACGCAGCCGAGACGCAGCGCACACTCGGGCAACGGCCCACTCCGCAAGGGCGGGCCGTGAGGTGCGGAGAGGTGTCAAGAGGTGTGAAGAGCTTCTCTTCACAGCGGCGCGAGCTGCGGACAGGTGGCCGCGCGGGGGGTGCGCCTGCCTCCTCGCCGGTGCCACTCGCAGAGTCGCTCGGCTCGCGAGACCTAGATGCGGGACCCCAGATCCAGATCTCCCCAGATCTGCCCTGATCTCGAGACCTAGATGCGGGACCCCAGATCCAGATCTCCCCAGATCTGCCCTAGATCTCGAGACCTAGATGCGGGACCCCAGATCCAGATCTCCCCAGATCTGCCCTGATCTCGAGACCTAGATGCGGGACCCCAGATCCAGATCTCCCCAGATCTGCCCTAGATCTCGAGACCTAGATGCGGGACCCCAGATCCAGATCTCCCCAGATCTGCCCTAGATCTCGAGACCTAGATGCGGGACCCCAGATCCAGATCTCCCCAGATCTGCCCTGATCTCGAGATCTAGATGCGGGACCCCCGTCCCCTGACTAGCGCTCGAGAGGACACGTACTCCGCTGTGCACAATTGCGGCAGTCTCCAGCTGTCTTCAGCTGTACTCGTGGCCCCTGGTGCTCCGCCTGACTCGAGGCGTGTGTCTCGTGGCGTAGGGTCGCGAGACGCCCTCTCGCCCCGCGACGCGATCTCGTCGTCGCCGCTCGTCGACCAGGTCCCGCCCGCCACGCGCACCCGCGCCTTGCACTCTGCCTGCCGTTGCCAGCTCCTGCCCGTGTCCGGGTGTGGTTGACGCGACGGACAGCCCTGGGCTGGGGCCCTGCACCTTGTTGGCCGCTCACCGGCCCTTTCCTTAGGTCGCAACGGGCAAGCCGCAGACACCGCCCTCCGCGCCGCCCGCCGCGCCTCGTTCCGCCGCGACGGGCGCCTCTTCGGGCAGTGCGGCGGAGGCGGAGGCGCAAGATTCGCCGAGATCAGCCGAGATCAGCAGAGAGTGGCGCCTCTGCTTGCTGCCTCCCGTTCCTCCCACTGCGCCTCCCCTCAGCGAGTGCATGGCTGTGGTCTCGGACGTGTCCCCGAGCCTCTCCCGAGCCTTCTCGGAGCCCTCGTGTCACAGGGCTTGCGCGCACAGCTGGATGCGTCAGAGGCGACGCGGCGGGCGATGCGACAGCAGATGGCTGGCGCGTTGGCAGAGTACGAGCAGGAGCGGTCGGCGCACGCACGCGAGCTGGCGGCGGCGCGAGAGGAGTCGGAGGCTCGAGACACCTCGAAGACACCACGAGACGCCATCGATGCCTCGCCTCCCAGAGCCTCTCCACAAGACCTCCAAGACGCTCTCCAGACTCACCAGCGCCGAGGCGTGACACGTCCACGACGCGTCCCGCAGGCGACCGCCGCGGCGCTGCGGAAGGCGCTCGAGCAGGAGCGCGCCATCGCCGCCGGCTTGCGGCAGGCTCGCGCGTCGCCCTCCGCCGCGTCCGGGGCGCCCTCGTCGCAGAGCGGCGGCATTTCGGCCACCACGGTGGCCCTCATCGCCCTCGCCGCTGCCGCCGCCGGCGCGCTGCTGCCGCTGTTCCTCTCTCCCGCCGCGTCGCTCGACGCGCCGCCGCTCGACGCGCCGCCGCTCGACGCCGGCGCCGGTGGTGTGTGAGAGACGTAGGTACACGGCGGTGCCGTCTCACTTCTGTCTTCTCGTCTCGCGCGCGGCGGAAGAGCTAGTGCCGCGCAAGAGATTGAGACGGAGCTACTCTCTCGCCCGGGTTTTGTGTGTCGAAATGGTGCAGGTCGGGAGTGGGGAGCGAGGCGCCATGCAAAATTGAATTAGAAACGGTTTCCGCGCTTCTCTCGGCGCGCGGGGAGAGGGCCGAGGCCACGTGAGGCCCCCGGGAGCGGGGTCGCCCGGGGTGGCGGGTGCCGGGGGTGCGGGACTGCGCGGCGCGCACGGCAGGTGGACCGCGCACCGCGCAGTCCAACCGAGCGCAGGGCCAGGGGCACGGGGTTGGCCTTGGCGCGCGCTTCCACTTGCGCATTGCGCACACGTGGGCCGCCCGTTATTGCGGCTTGGACGTCGTATCGATGGCGCCGTTAATTGGACTTGGACCATCGTTCTTGGAGCAGCTGCGCGGCGACGGGCGACGCCGACGGCGGTCGGCGCGACGCCCCCCGACGCGTTCGCGCGCCCACACGGCGTGTGTGACACACGCCTCACGCGAGAGCGCCACGCCGGCCCACGCCCCCCGTACCCCGAGCTGCTGTGCCGTTTGATCAAAACGTCGGCGGGACGACACGACTGACACGAGTCACGACTTTAACCCGCATGCTTCGTGCGTGCTGTCTCCCCAGACTGTGTAGTACTCTCTGCGCTGAGGCGAGGAGCCGCCGGCGACGCGGCCGCTAATCGGCGGGAAGGCCAAGAAGGAGTCTCGCGGGGAGACTCGCGGCGAAATGTTATCTGTCCGCGCCGCGCCCTCGAAGTCCTCGCGAAGCTGCTGCCTTTGCGGTGGCGTCGGCTGTGGCTGTCGCCTCCGCCCCAGCGGCGGTGGCTGTTGCTGCGGCTGCTCCTGCTGCTGCGGCTGCGGTTGCTGAGGCTCAGCTTGCTGAGACTCGGCATCCGACTCATCGCGCGGAAAAGTCGACGCCTCAGCCGCGTCCAATCGGGCCTGAAGCGTACGAATCGTCCGCTGGTAGGCACCCACCTACATGCACAACGTTGTGTGTGATCGTTCAGGGTCGGAAGGGTCAGGATGAACTCGAATCACTTTGGGGGCTCAAGGTCACGGTCTGGGTGCGCCTTGGAGCGCAGCTGCTCTGCCCTCTCTGTCAGGAGGGACTTGTTCTCGCGCCGGAGGGACTTGTTCTCCGAGGCCAGCTTGTCGGCCCGGCGCACCCATTTCTCAGCCTCCCGCGACTGCCAGGCGAGTTCCTCAGCAAGCTGCTCGTTTCGCTCGAGCACGCGCTTGGTGGAGGCGTCGAGTTGGCTCTCAGTGAGCTCCAACAGGCTCGCCTTGGTCTCCTGTAGCATGACGAGCTGCTCTCACCATGGCTCTACCTAGCTAGCGTGTAGCGACCACCCGCCAACCCGCGCCTGGAGCTGGCAGAGCATCTCCTTCTTGAGGCCATCCTTCTCGACGAGATGCTTCCGCTCCAGATCGACCACCAGCTTCTCATGTCGAGCGGCCTCTTCTCGGGCCCGTGCCAGCTCCGCCAGCAGCGCCACGTGCGCATCACGGAACGACTGCACCCTCTCCAGCTCTTCAGACTGCTCGCTAATCAAAGCGTGCAAGCGCTCCGCCTCGTCGCGAGCCTCCTGCTGCTCTCGCCGGCGCGAGTCGGCGACGCGCTCCCTATCGCGATCACTCCGCTGGACCAGCGACTGCAGTCGCTCCTCGAGCGTCAGCACTGATTCCGCCTTCTGAGCAACATCTCCCTTGAGGTGCTCGATGATGTCCCTCGAGTCTTCGCGCTGTTGTTCCAGTGCTGCTGCTAGCCTCGCCTTCTCGCGATGCGTTTTCCTGCAGGCAGCCTGGCACTGGCGAAGCCGCTCCTTGAGGTCTTCCACGACACGATGGCCGCTTCCATCCTCCGGCACCGGCGCATCGTCGCCGCGCGAATCGGGGGCCATATCGAAACGACCTTTGCGCACGTCCATCCGATTTCTTCACACTTGCAAATTCTTTACATAGCCGTCCCTTCTCCAAGTACGCGCATCCGTAAGAATTTCGTAGCCTTCCCTTCTCCAAGTACGCGCATCCCTCTAGGGTGGCCTGAGTGCGAGCAGACGCGGCCGCGCTGCGCTGCCGCGTTCCCCGAGAGGAGGCAGGGAGGGAGGAGACGGCACGCAAACAAATTGCGCCGAGGCATGGCAAGCAAGGCGGTGAGGCCCGGCGCCTCCGCCAGCCGGCATTGGGTTCGGGAGTGGAGACGGGAGTCGCTGCGCCGCGAGAACTATGTTCTCATCCGAGACAGAGTCTCACGAGATCAGATGAGTTCGAGACTGGAGAAGCTGACGCACTGCTCGTCCTTCAAGTTGAGATCAAACGAAGAATAGACGCCTGGCGGGCGGCGGCTCGCCGGGTTGCCCCACCAGACCTCGTTTGTACCCGTCACCTCCCCCTTGAGTAGGAGGGAGAACTCTTGCAGGCACGAGCCCTTGCTGAGTGTGGCGCCTGGCATGATGACGGACCGAGAGCGCATCGTCGCACTGCTCTCGAGCGTGACCGGCGCGTTGCGTATCACAAGCCGCTCGACGGTGTGGCACTGGGGGTATGTTTCTCGTCCAACGGTCGCGCCCTCGCCGACAGATAAGAGGTCATACTCGAGCGCACGGCCCTCGATGTACGCATTCTTGCCGACGCTCGCGCCCATCAGGCGGTAAAAGATGTTGTTGAAGACGGAGCCGCCGAGGAGGAGCGACATGTGCTCCATGGAGCCTTCGAGCAGGATCATGCCCATCCACTTGATGACCGAAAATGGGCAAAAACGGGGTGATTTCGGTCATCCGTTAAAATATCTGAAGATCTGACCGGGGGATTCTCCCCAAACCTTGCTCAGCTGATCCAGCCTGGGGGGAAGGCCAGCCCTGGGCAAAGAAACCAGCACCTCATCAGGCTTCCCTGAGCGTCACAGCTCGGTGATCGCGCCGGCCGGACACCACTCAGACGGCTGTTCCGGGCATTTGAACGCGACCTTCGGGGGCAAAGACATGGGCTCTATGGCTCAGACTGGACTCCTCTTGGTCCCTTCTGATGCCCTAGGCCACACCTGGGTCTTACCCGGGGTCCTAGGGGGCGGGCTGGGTTTGCCCCCCCCAACTGGCCCGAGGGACCTTAAATAGTGCGATTTCCCACCAATGCCAAGCGAAAAATAGGCCACCAAAAATCGCCAAAAATCGCACTAATCTCGACGCGCGTTTAACGAAGGACTCACTGAGTTGTGGATGGACGCGCGGTGCGTCTTGGCGCATCCGATACAGGGAATCGAGTGTCGAGGCTTCCGCCGACAGAACGCGACGCATTCTGCCCTCGCGTGCCAGGTCCGATGCTGCGACACGCCCAGTTGCGTTGGCTGGGTGTGGTCAGGCCAGGCGGGCTGCTGGATAGGAGATCACCGCTGCGCAGGCCCTTCGAGAGGTGACTGGTACGGCCGCTCCAGTGTGGCCGCCGTGTGTGCTGGCCGCAGCTGCAGAAGCCAGCTGCATACTGCACCGGCAATGCCCTTGGCCGGAGGCGGTGAGGCAGCATCTCTAAAAAGTGTAAACCCTCGGACCGCCTCGCCTCGCTTCTTCCTGCATGCAGACTCTGCATACGAGTCGCAGCTCCTCAGGTGCGCCGTCGACGGGTCGGCCGGCGCGGAGGCGCCTTGGATGCAAGCCGAGCTGCAGAACCCGCTCTCCAACGACCCTCGCGGCGGGGTAAGCGCGGAGCTGCAGTTTTGCCATAGTGCGCGGAGCCATCCTGCCAGGACGGATGATGTGGCCGCCGCGGAGGTGATCGTCCTGTGTCTGCATCTGTGGCTCAACTCGCTCGTGGGGGACTGCGCCAACTCTACAGCTCTGAGCCGCGCACGGCCAGTCATCTCGGCGGCAAAGCAGACCCTCCGCACGAGCGGCGTTCCCCATGTAATGTTTGGCGCGACTGAGTACACCACCACGGTGCCATGAAGGCTTACCGTCGAGTGTGCTCGCGAGTTGGTGGTACGTTCGGACTCAACCCGTCTGTAGGCGTACAAGGCGCACGAGTCGCCCTTCACTGCCCTGAGCGACTGGCTGGTCCTCGCCTCTGCGTCCCACTGGCCAAGCATCGCACCGCACCGGATGGCTATTCCCTACGCCACCGTCGCCGAGCTGTCGCTGGTGCGCTCATCGCTACTGCATCCAGCCAAGCCGCAGCTCCTCTACTTTCGCGGGTCTGGTGGCTTCGGCGTGCTGCGCCGTAACCTGACTGCGCTGAGCCGCTTCGAGCGCGTGCACATCTCCCTCGGGGAGGACTACTGCCCTCGCTGCTCCGCCAGCGAGGTATCCTACGCCGAGGCGATGCAGTCATCAACCTTCTGCCTGGCGCCTTCTGGTCACACCTGCACAACTCGTCGCTTCTTCGATGCTATCGCGGCGGGCTGCGTGCCTCTGGTCATCGACTGCGAGCAGCAAGCGCTGCCCTTTGAGTCGCAGCTCGATTATGGCCGCTTCATGCTCTTCTATCCGTTTGCCCGCATGATGTCGGACCTCGAAGCCTTTGTGGGGTGTCTGCGCAAACTCGAGGCCAACCCAACGCGAATGCGAGAGTTGCGCGCCGCGTTGCAGCGCGCGCGCGAGGCGTTGGTCTACTCTTGGCTGCCAAGATCGTACAACGCCTCGGCAGACGTCCTGCACAGCGGGTGGGACCGCACCGAGCCGAGCGCCCTCACCGGCTACCTCCTAAGAGAGGCTATCAACACGACCAGCGGCGCTGCCCCCAAGCGCCCGAGACACGTCAGGGAGCGGGACGCAGGCTATTTGCCGCGCTTGGGAACGGTCAACCGAACGGATTTTTGCTCTTAAAATGTAAAACAGCAGGCGTGCCCCAGTGCTCAGTGACTATGTATGTAAAGAGTCAGTGCAGTCGAGGGGACGGGGGGGGGACGCGCGGCCAGAAAGAGGGCGGACGCCGCGGGAGGCGAAACCCGGCGCTTTCGAAAGCCGGCGCTTTTAAGACCCCACAGCATCGGATTGACAAGTGTACGCACTCTGTGGTACTAATCTAAAGGGCCCATCGCCAACCAATGTCCTCTCTCGGTACATGGAGAGAGCCACCTCCCTCTCCCCTCTCCCATTAAGCTAAAAAGTGCATGGACACATATTCACCTCTACAATTCACCTCATGGTGGACCGACTTGACGCTCCACACGTCACGAGCCACGCAAATGCCCGCGTCCACGCCGATCCGCCGGAGTTCCGCCGGTATTTGCGGACGGCGGCCTCGATACCCGAGACGCACGATGAGATGCGCTTGGGATGTATGCGCAGGTCGCCGTTGCGGTCTGGCGCGAGCAGCAGCAGTGCGGCGTCGTTGCCCACATCCCGGTCGAACAGGTCTGATAGCGAGGGGTGGGAGGGCAGTGTTGGGCCGGCAGGATAAGTTGATGCCAGCAGAGGCATTGAGAGAGCGGCTGGTATGTGCCTAACGAGACTCTACCACCATCGTGGGGGAGAGAAAGGGGGAAAGGCATGGTAGAATTTCTCGGCAGTCACCCGTGTCGACGAAGTAGTCTCGCGCCGAAAAGACGGTGAGCAAGTGACCTGAGTGCATCAGCTTGAAGCCCTCCTTGACAAACTGGTGCGAGCGGATCACAACCTCCACTCCGTTGCGCTCGCAGAAGCGCTTCGTGATGTCGGGACCAAACTCTGGGATGGAGCCGCCACGTTGGCCAAGGTGGACGCCGGCGCGCATGCCCGCGTCCGAGTCGCTCGGGTCGCTCCACATGGCGTGCAGCACCGCCCTCGCCTCAATCTTCTTGGACGCCTCCTCGTCCCACTCCAGCTCCTGCCGCGGGTCGTGCGTGCGTGCGTGCGTGCGTGCGTGCGTGCGTGCGTGCGTGCGTGCGTGCGTGCGTGAGTGTGTGCGTGTGCGTGCGTGTGCGTGCGTGCGTGCGTGCGTGCGTGCATGCATGCGTGCATGCATGCATGCATGCATGCATGCATGTGTGTGTGTGTGTGTGTGTGTGTGTGTTTGTGTGTGTCAACCCATCTCGGTCTTCTGGGTCCACTTGCTGCACTTGAGCTACTACACTTGAGCTGCCTGCAAAGGCCGCTTGATGGACTGGAGCGTGTCGAGGTCCCAGCTGCCGTCCCCGACGCCGCCGTGCAGGACGAGGACGGCGCCCCCGATTCTGGCCGCCAAGGGTAGCAAGTCAAAGGACGCATGGATCGCGTCGTAAATCCTACCCCACCGGCCGGGCGTGACGGCACCCAGCCTGCTCTCGCAGTGGGAGAGGAAGCCGTCCTCGCCCATCTTCTCGTTCATGTCACGAAACTCATGGTTTCCGCGGAGCAAGTAGACGCGCTCCGGGTACATGAGCTTCAGCGCAAACAAGATCGCGACCACCTCGAGCTGATGCAAGCCTCGGTCGACAAAGTCGCCGTTGAAGATGTAGCTCGTGGCCTGCTCACAGCTTGACAGTATGATGTCTATTCAGAGCCCGCCGTTGTGTTGATGCACCTTGCAGCCTGCACGTCTCCGGCGCCGTGGTGCGGGAAGCCAAAGGCGCCAAACAGCAGCAACAGCGAGCGGAGCTGCCCATGCGTGTCGCCAAAGACCTTGCACGGCGCGGGCACGTCCACCACCGTCTCCTGGTCCCTCAGTACCTGGCCGCATGCCGTGGCGAGGGTGCACAGGTTGTCAGCGTCCTCCTCCGACAGGATCCCCTCCGCGCCGGTGAGCAGGAGCTTGAGCAGCGAGTTGCGGTCGCGCCACCGCCAGTTGCAGTCGAGGCAGTCGGGCTCGTGCCGGATCTCAGCCGTAATCTGCGCCGCGTTTGAGATGATCCTTGTCGCTATCTCGTACTCGGGCGTGTCTCGCTGGCAGGCCAGGTGGCCGCGCCATCCGCCGTGTGCGCGGAGGTTCGGGTCAAGCTGGAGCTCGGGGTTGATGGCGTAGCCTGGGGAGGGGACCCGGCGTAAGAACCGGGATTTGGAGCGGGCAAGGGTAGAACAGTGCCGCGAGTCACCTGTCACATTATTGGTCTGAGGGTCCGCCCATCCTGTGGACACCCCACCCCCGCGCAGCTCCTCCCCCGACGCGGCCGCCAGCTCCGTGCGGCCGTCGACGGCAACGCGCTCAAACACGTGGCCTGCGCCCCACGCTGGAGCGTGCTTTGCAGCGGCCGGGATCACTTCTAGCGAGGGGCCCTTGGACCAGCCAACGGACTCGCGTCGGTTGGTCACAGTGTCCCTCTCTTTGCTCTCCTTGCTCTTGTCCTTGCTGGACATCACGCTCTTGCGGGGGCGGAGCAGCCCGACGTGCGGCCGGGGGTTTTGCCCGATGGACTCGTCCGTCCGATGCTGAGATTTTCTTTTTCGTTTGTAATGTGCCTTCACAACGAGGCAAAAGGATATCCACCTCGAGAACCTCGAGAGTAATGTGCCTCTCCGCGACTTCCCGTGCGCAGTGTCGTGAGAAAAGAAAACAGACAAGCCAAGGAGGGATGGGAGGACGGAAGGCCGCACCACACAGGGATTTTAATGAGAGGAGTGTCGTGAGAGGGAGTTTGGTTTACATTTACTTCCTTTTTACTTCCCTCCTCTTTTTTGTAAAAAGGCGGGAGAGAATTCTTTCCCGACATGGCACAGGCTTCCAACTTTTTCCGGGGTATGGTGTGGTAGGCTCGGCCAACCCACCTCGAGACCCTACCCCGCCTCTTGGAAGACCGGGTAGGGCTAGCCATGGGCGGTCAGGACTAGACCCCCCCCCCCCTTGGGCCGCCGAGACTACCAGCCAATACTCTGCTGGAGGAATGGTTGCCCAGGTTGTCGGGATCACGATCCCGGCGTGAACACGACTAACTGACGGATCCGCTCCTGACAGTCGCACGCGCCGCGCTGTGGCGCGTGCGACTGTCTTTGTTTGAAGTTAAAAGTCGAATCAGAGCGCCGTCGGCGTTGATCCCGATTACCTCCCACGGACCGCCCGTCCGGGACCGCTCCGGGACGCACGCCGGCGCAGCACCATCAAGCTGCTGTACGGCCCCGGCATCGCCTCCCACCCTGGCTTAGCTAGACTGAGAGATATTGTGGGCATGGTTAGTCTCCACAATATATACACTGACACTTTACCTCCCGGAGCTCGTCCCGGTCCGCCACGGCCATCCTCGGCCTCCGAAGGGCCCCCGGCCGCGGCGCGGTGCGGCGGCGTCACAAATCCGACGGCAGAGCACCGGGACGCGGTCGGGCGATCTGAGGCCCAACTAGGCGTATGCAATGCCCACCCAGGGCTATCACCTGGACCCATCAACAGGCGCCTGCGGCGCCGTGGTCACGAGGTGTTGTTCACACCTGGGCAACCATTCATGCACGCAGTACCCGCACCCGCGGAAAAAGTTGGAACCCAGGGCGATTGTCTTGGCTGGACCTGCCTTCACTACCCGCGCCCGCTCTGCCTGGTCTTGCCGCTCGCTCGGGTGAACCCGACGCAAGAAGTGTCAATGCTATCTGCAGCCTCCTTCTCCCACGCGACGCACCTCTCGCGGAGCCTAGAGCTGAGGGAGAAGATCGTCAAGGTTCTTGCGTACTCCACTAAGCTCGCCGCTCACCTCCACGGCTCGAGCAGACTCGCCGCGGCCTCCAAGCAGCTCAGTGCCGCACGAAAGGTCTTTTCGCTGCTGCACTGGGTCAGGCACGTGGACGACGCCTCCGATGCACTTGGCGAGAGCGGCTCGTTGCGGGCCCTCGCCCTCCTCGAGCTGGCGGCGGCGCTAGTGGTCGACCTGCTCGGCGACGCCTCAACGCTCGTGAGCCTCCGCCTCCTCCCGCTCTCCCCGCGCCTCGCCGAGCGCCTCGAATGGTGCGCCGCCGCCGTCGATGCGGTGCATGCGCTCGTCGCCCTGGGTGCGGGCGCGGTGCGGGCGAGCCGCATCGAGCGCCTGCAGGCGGCGGCGCCGCAAACAGCGGGCGCGGGCGCGAAGGCCGGCGCAGACCCGAAGGTGGGCAGCACAGACGCGAAGCTGCGGGAGAAGCTGCAGCTCGCGCGTCTCGCTATCGTCAAATATGCGTGCGACCTGCTCAAGGCGAGCCACGCCGCCGGGCTGAGAGGCCTGCGCGGAGGCGGAGTGCCGCTACCTCTCGCCCTCTTTGCCGGGCTCGCCTCCGGCGTCATTTCGAGTCACAAGGTTGTCGTCAAGCTGAACGGCACAAGAGAGACACACGGAACGCCAGCTAGCAGCGCCAAGAAGAAGACATCGTGACTAGTATCGTGACCCGCCAGCGTGCTGCCCGCACGAGCGCAGGTCGCACTCGCAGCAGGTTTTCGAGTAACTTCGAGTATCGAGAAATCGGCTCGTCTCCGGCTTACTCATGATATTAGCCAATGCACTACATGTAATATTAGCGCATGAGAAAATTCGGCACGTGTCTCGTGTCGGCGGCGTCACCGGCGCGACACACACGCCGGCAAACCGCGCTCTCTCTCCTTCCTATAGCTCTCTTCTCCCTCTTTCGCGGAGGAGCGCCTTGATCCGCGGACAAAGAGGCTGCAGGCTGTGGCGGCCACGCGCCCCAAAAGCGCAATAGAGCCCGGTGGCGGCGTGTGTGCAGCGCCAGGCGCCAATAGCAAGGACTCGTCTACCACGTGGTCCTCGGTCTAGAGGGGCCTTCCTGCTCCTCACCCTGCGCTCAGGAGCCACGCGGAGAGGGCCCACGCCGCCGCGGGGACAGAGACGTTGTCGTCTGCCAGCTCGGCGGGCAGCAGCTCGACGGCCGCCTAATCTCGGTCATCTCGGGTCATCTCGGGCGATCACGGGTCTCGTCGGCAGCAGCTCGACGGCCGCCGAGAGGAGCGAGATCAGGAGGACGGCGGGCGCGGCCGCGGCCGCGGTGAGAGCGGTGAAGCCGAAGGCGTGGAAGAGGCTGATGAGTCCGAGCGACGCGCTGAAGGCGCTCGCCTGGGGTCACGCGGGCCACGCGCTCCTTTGAGCAGGCGTGCCGCCCTGTGAAGAAGGCACGGCCCGGGGCTTTGTGCGACGGGCGGGAGGCGGCTCGATCTCGGTCTCGGCTGTGCTCGCCACAAACGCGGCGCTGCCCGCGACGCTCTTCGACGGCGAGAAGGGCCACTTGACAGAGCCATACCTGCGGCAGAGGCGCCCGAGGCGGGAGAGGAGTGTCTCTGCCACGGCGGTGCCAGTGCGCGGCGGGGCACGAGAGCGGCGCGGAGAGGGGCGGCGGCCGCGGGGCGAGGGCCGCGGCGCCGCACCGCCGCCCGACAATGTCTGCGACGCCGTCGCCAACGGCCATCTGGCAGATTGCGACGGCGGCCGCCGGGCTCCGCCACCCAAGTACAGTGGCGACGAGCAGGACGAGCGTGTAGAGGAAGGGGCCGCCGAGGGCCTCGGAGCGCGAGCCGCTCCTGCGGCAACGTGTCCTGGGTCGCTGCGGGCGAGAGCGGCGGGGGCGCGTGGTGAAAGATGTGCAGAGGCAGACACCGAGAGATGGCCTTGACGAGGTCGGCGGTGTCGTCGGCCTCGGCGGCGCCGACGGGCGTCGGCTGGGCTGGCTGCGCCCTCCCGGCGCGGTACAGGCGAATGATCTGCAGGAGCGGCACCGCACCGGCGAGGATGGGCGCTGACGGCGCTGGCGAGAAGAGAGGCCAACATAGCATGAATAGCGGTGCGCTGCCGGTGTGGATGATCTTGCGCGAGAGATTGGGCTGGATGCGGCCGTCGGCGGCGAGCTTCGACCAGAAAGCGACCCACATCCAGGCCGCACCCGCGCACACTGACGCGCTCGCAGCATCCCGGCCCAATGCCGCCGGCGTGATGGCCGCCAAAACGCCGCCGTCGAAGGCCACGGCAAGCGAGACGGGCTGCTGCTCGAGGCGACGCCTGCTCGCAGCTACCTTGTGCCCACCGAGTGCAGGGCGGGCGAGCGCGGCAATCCCAGATGCAGGCGCCGCTACCGAGAGCAGGAGTACCAACAAAAGCGCGGCCATTGGCAGTGTGGAAATGAAAAAAAAACGGGCGCTTCGTGTACCGACTCGTGAGTAGTTTTTGCACTAGATCTAACGCTGTTCTTCACCTCTCATCAGATAGTAACCATGTTGTAGTCCGCTGCAACGGCCCGGCCTCAAGGTCGTGGAACTGACTGCTGGACGGCCCAATTCCCCAACACGGCTAACAACATTCAAACTCACACCGCGTACACACATGCAGGCAGTACTGCGAGCCTGGACGTATGAAGAAAGAAGAAAGAACAGACAACCCAGGGAGGGATGGGAGGACGGCACGCCGCCACCACACAGGGATTTTAAGGAGAGGAGTGTGGTGCTAGCCGTCGCCCACCCTCGGGCGTCTACCACTTCCTATCTCTCTTCGCAGTTTCTCACCAATTCTCGCAGCGACCTTCATGCCACCTCTCGTTCTTCCCACTCTCGTCCTCGTTCTCTCTCCTGCTGTTTCATCCTCTGACTCATCGCTCTCCTCGGCCTCGTTCTGAGACGCCGCTGCCGTCTGCCTTGCTCTCGCTGCTTCTCTCGCCTCTCTGCGTACCTCCGCCCTCCTCGCGGCATAATTTGGCCCCTCGAGTTTATCGAGCTCCCCTCGCGCAAGGACCACATTTCTGACTCGCACTCCGATCATTTGCCTCCAAGTCATGTCGTTGCCTGGACGTACTGTACTTATCTCTCTCTATCTCTCTCTCCTGGTCTCTCTCTCTCTCTGGACGTACGCAGTGGTACATGTAAACCGGCTCATTTTCGACGACGTTTGCGGATTCATCGATCGATCGGGGTCGAGGGGGTGACTGACGGCATGGGTTGCGGTATTCCAAAGGAGGAGTTTCTGTTTAGTGGGTGCCTGTGCTGCTACCACACCTGCGAAATCAACAGTGGCTTTCCTGGGCTCATCTGCTGCACGCAGGAGTATGAGAAGTGCTGCTTTGCGGGCGAGAATTGCTGCGCTCTGAAGGGCGACAAGTCGATTGAGAATCCTCTCCCAGTGCACTTCAAAACGAGCGGCATCGACGACGACAAGCTCGAGAACGAGCTCATGTGCCAGATCGCGCTGTACTGCTGCACGTGCGGCTTCAAGATTCCCGTCATTTGCTGCAAATTTAAAACCGCCTGCCTTTTCTGCAAGGGCGTCGGTGCCGTGCCATGGGTCGATGAGTACGTCACGGACTACGTGTGTGCGCTGTGTGGGTACCGTTTGTGGCCGAAGCCGATGGGCTGCACTAAGCCCCCGCCGGGAATGCTGGGCGCCGCCGGGGCTCCTCCTGCGATGTCGCCAGCGATGGAGCGGTGAGGGAAGAGCTGTGGCCTCCGCGCACTCCCACAGTGCAAAGATCATACTCGGGCGAGCGTTCCTTCCTCGGCGATGGCGGATCGGTGAGGGAGTCCCGCCGAGGGAGCGCGCCTTCCATGAGTGGCATGTCCCACATATGTTGTTGTTGTACCATAACCCCCACGCCCCGCGCCTTTTTTTGATCCTTTGAGCTCTGTGTGGTGCACCCAGAGGCGCGCTGAGCGCGTAAACAAAGAAAGAAACAATCGACTGCCAAACGGATTTAAGGAGCGCGTCCCGCCCTGCGGATCTGCGCTCCACGGTGGGCACGTGTCGTGTGTCTCCGATGAGCGCGATGTCCGAACTCCGTGTGCGGGGTGTGCGTCGCGACACGGTCGCCGCGCGAGAGAGCCGTGACCCGTGTAGCGCGCGGCGCCGGGGGGGGGGGGGGGGGGGCATACCGCAACAAGTGGGCAGCGAGCCGCTCCGGGCGCGGGGGACACATGAAAATGTCCCTAAATCCCATCGTCTCGTCTCAGAGTTTGACCGTTTTTATTTATTTATCCCTCGAGGCGCGAGCCGCGTGATCTCGCACTTGTGGCAAGACGAAGCGAATTGGAATCGTCCAGTCGCGCGACCTCTCGTCGCGGGAGAGCTCGGTGTGGCGCGTCTCGCGTGTTCGCGGCCGCGAGACGCGACTTCGTCATTCAGCTTTCAGGACAAACAACACGCAAAAAAGTGAAGCTGGTTGCCAGTGCGAATAGGCTGACAGCCTGTGTCACTCGAGCTGTGTGGTTATACAGAGTAACTCTCTACACAATGTTTTCTCTATCGCTAGCACCGGGTCCTCGATCCGCAGTGAGCCCAGTGAGAGTTGCTTCGGCCCAGCTGTTCCGGGTGTTCGGTTGCCGCTTTGCGCTGAAGCGAATTGGAATCGTCCAGTCGCGCGACCTCTCGTCGCGGGAGAGCTCGGTGTGGCGCGTCTCGCGTGTTCGCGGCCGCGAGACGCGACTTCGTCATTCAGCTTTCAGGACAAACAACACGCAAAAAAGTGAAGCTGGTTGCCAGTGCGAATAGGCTGACAGCCTGTGTCACTCGAGCTGTGTGGTTATACAGAGTAACTCTCTACACAATGTTTTCTCTATCGCTAGCACCGGGTCCTCGATCCGCAGTGAGCCCAGTGAGAGTTGCTTCGGCCCAGCTGTTCCGGGTGTTCGGTTGCCGCTTTGCGCTGTTCCGCCACCGTTGCCGCCCCGCCGCGGGTATGTGCGCGTTCTGCGCGGGATGATTACGCTCTCTCTCTGTCTCATGTCTAGCGAACGACTACCTCGGCGAGGTCTGATGGCGACCCGAAGCGCGGCTAGCGGGAGTCGAGCTTGCACACGGCCTCGTACTCGAGAGGTAGCTCTGCCCCGGCGCGCGGTCCGTCCTCGAGCCTACGGCATGCACACACCGGTCAGGGCGCAGACGGTGCCGTGCAGTGTGCTCAGGGCATCGTACACGAGGGCTAAGACGACCCGGAGAGCGTGTCGTCTCTAGTCGGAAGGCACGGGTGTCTGTGCTCCGCTTCTAGGTCCTCGAGCCGCACGACCACCGAGAAGGCGTCCATGTCGATGGAGCGCACGGTGGCGGTGGTGCCTGCGGCGAGACATCAGGGAGGGTGAGGGGAAGCGTGGGAGGCGGCAGCGGGGGGGGGGGGAGTGGGGGGTGCCGCCGTGCTCTCCACCCACGACGGCGACGCGCGCGCCCTCCTTCGGGATGACCGTCTCGAGGTCCTGGTCGGCGGTGGGCGGCGAC
>NW_005200081.1:85122-144856 GCF_000372725.1 Emiliania huxleyi CCMP1516 | reverse complement strand
AGTATGAAATGTGCAGGCACTTGACGACGATCCCGCGCCTACCCTCTCCCCACACGGCAAACCTCAGCCGGCCACAGGTCCTGCCGCAAGCACACCTGCTCGCTCCGGCCGCGCGCGCGTTAGCCACGCGTCGGAAGGCGGGGCCGCCGCCGCCGCCGCCGCCACCTTGTCCTCCGCCTCCCTCCGCGCCGCCGCCTCCTTCCGCCGCTGCTCCTCCGCCATCAGAGACGCGATCCCGCTCGGCGGCTTGGCCTTGCCAGCGCCGCCGCCGCCGCCGCCGCCGCCGCCGCCGCCGCCGCCGCCGCCGCCGCTGGTGCCCGCGCCGTCGTCCGCGCCGAAGAGAGACGCGCCTCCCGCCGCGAGTGGGGCGGCGAGCCTCGCCTTGCCCTTGGAGGGGCCGCCGCCGCCGCCGAGGGAGAGGGCAACCTTTTGGTCGGGGTCTGTGCGCTGCAGCTCGGTGGCGGAAGGGGCGAGGGCGCCGTCGCCGAGCGCCTCACGAGCCGCCTTCGCCTGCCGCATCAGGTCGCGCTCGTGCCTCTCCGACGAGTCGAGCTCGGTCCGCTCGCGCTTCGCTCGCTCCTCCAGCTTGCGCAGCTTCTCGGGGTCGCGGTCGACATACGTCACGAACCAGCCCTTCTCGGTCTCGTCGACCTCGCACTTGCCCTCGCGGCCGAGGTACATGATGAAGTCGGTCAGCGTCTCCCATATCGTCGAGTTCATGTGGAAGTGGTGCCGGTTCGCAATGTACTCGCGGTAGACGACGTTTGCGCTGCACCGCTGCGAGCGCGCCTTGCGGCCAATGATCTCCATCATCCCTTCCTCAAACTCGCGCGAGAATTCGTCCATGTACTTGCCCGAGTTCTCCGAGAACATCGCCATTTGCCGCTGGTGCGACTCCGACATGCAGTGGCACTTGAACCCGTTCTCGTCGCGGCACTGCTTGTTGCACATCTGGCAGTACCATCGCAGCTTCTGCAGCCCCTTCGCCTTGATGCGGTTGGCGATCGACTTGGGCGCGAGGAAGCCGCCATTCTTGTCCGCCTTGCCCATCTGGCGAGCCGGTGCCCGCGTGCAGTCGCGTGCAGTCCGAGCAGCGCCGCGGTGCGCACAACAGGGTGTGCGAAAAGAATTTTACCCCAACGACACTAGACGCGAAAAGAATTTGCCGCGGAACGCCAAAAAGAATTTTGGAATGCACTCCACGACACTAGGCACGGGAAATCCCTGTGTGGTAGCGGCGTGCCGTCCACCCATCCCTCCCTTGGGTGCCTGTTTTCTTTCTTTCTTACTAGGCAGCAGGACTGGCGTGCAACACTGCGAAAAGAATTTAGGAAATCTCCCTCGCACAACACGAGGCACGGGACTAGTGTTGTGTGCGCAAAGAAAGCAGAAAACCGGGGTGGCGGCGTGCCGTCCTCCCAGGCTCTCTGTTTTCTTTCTTTCTTTGTGTGCGTCTTTTCATTCTTTGAACGGAGTGACCAAGCACTGGAGAGAGAGGTGGGAGCAGATTGCCAGGAGAGGTCGAATCCGTTCGGGTCGAGCCTCCTCTCTACACAAGAAGCATCTTACCAAGAAGCTGGGTGTGCGCCTTCTCGCGCCGGCCCTGCTCCTCGCGCCTGCCTGCCGCCCGGTTCCTCTCTTCCCAAGAACGGTTCCTCTCTTACCAAGAAGCATGGGTGTGCGCCTTCTCGCGCCGGCCCTGCTCCTCGTGCTTGCCTGCCGCCCGGTTGCTGGCGGGCACTGTGGCGGAAATGGCGCAGACTGCTCCAAATGCGTGAGTGACAGCCGCGGCTCGCCTTGCTCCTTCTGCGACGGTCGTTGCCAAATGGCGTGGGACGCCTGCGAGACTGACGCTATCACCAGCAGTGCGGCGTGCCCCGCCTACGAATACATTCCTCCCCCAGGCCCCGACTTCTTTATCGACGTGAGTGAAAGACTCGCCTCCAATCCAGCGCAGCTAAACTACGGCGTGGCAGTGACTGACACTGACGGCGATGGCAACTTTGAGTTCGTCGTGGCTGGATATGGAGCCGCCAACCAAGCCTTCGAGTGGGACGGGAGCAGCTACCAGGATATTGCGCTCAGCAGCCCGACCCTCCAGGACGCCGAGCACCGCGCCATTGGTGTGGCTGCGTGTGACATTGACGGCGACGGGCACGAGGAGTTGTATGTGCTCAACACGGACCAGTACTCGGGCTCGACCTCAACGTCAGACAAGCTGATCGACTTCGACGACGCGAGGAGGGAGCACGTCGAGCTCTTCGCCCTCCCACAGAACCAGGGCACCGCTAATTACGTCGCTGGACGCTCGTGCGCCTGCGTCGATCGGCACGCAGATGGTAAATTCGGGATCATGGTTGCAAATTATGGAGGTGCGATGAAGCTCTTCGAGGCTGGCAGCGACGGGCGTACGCTCATAGACGTGGCGCCAGAAGCGGGGGTCGATCTCACGACGGGAGGGCGAGCTCTCGTGGCCGGCCCGATCCTCTCCTCCAACGTGGACATCTTTGCAAACAACGAGGGTTGGAATGGTGGGCGGCAGTTGGCCGCGCGAGAAGGCACGGTGAATACCAGCGCACATCGACACAGGCGGCGGCTGGGACACAGAGCCAACTTCATGTTTAGGAACAACGGCGACGGCACCTTTAGTGACATGGCTCAAGCAGTGGGGCTCGACGACCCAAACTACACTGGGCGCGGGACAGCACTGTTTGATGCAAACGGAGACGGCCTCGTGGACATCGTCTACGGGAATTGGAACGGAGAGCACCGGCTGTTCGAGCAGTCACGCGACACAGCGGGTGGGGCGAGCTTCACGGACAAGGCCCCTGCCGCCATGGCCGAGGCGTCCCCTATACGAACCGTCATCGTCGCCGACTTTGACAACGATGGATACGAGGAGATATTCTGGAACAACATACCCGGAGAGAATCGGCTCTTTCGCCGGCTTCCTACCGACGAGGACTGGACCCTCATCAACGCTGGCGCCGCCGTGGACACTGACGGCCACGGCACCGGCGCCGCTGTGGCAGACCTGGATGGCGACGGGCTGCTTGAGCTGTTGGTGAGCCACGGAGAGTCTCAAGCGCAGCCGCTCTCGCTCTTCAGCCCGGCGCTTGGCCGCGACAACCATTACTTGCGAGTGATGCCGCTGACCACGCACGGCGCTCCTGCGCGCGGTGCTGTGGTTAGGCTAACGGCTTCGGGCCGCACGCAGATGCGCATCATCGACGCTGGCTCGGGATATCTTTGCCAGATGGAGCCCGTCGCTCACTTTGGGCTTGGACCTGTCACGGCCGTAGAGTCTATTGACGTGGTTTGGCCCGGAGGCACTTGCCTTCATGTCCAGAGGCCCGCCGTCGATGAGCTTCACACGGTGCCGTTTCCCGACGGTCAGAGAGCCTCCGATGGCTGCGTGGAGCTTTCTCCGAGGGCGCGAACACGCAAGTCGGTGGCAACGACACTGGCATGGTCCATCCCGATGAGCCCAGGCGAGATGACGGCCGAGGTCGGACAGGTCATCACCTTTGCGTGGAGTGGCTATCACAATGTGGTTATGTCACTCTCGAAGACAGACTTCGACAGCTGCGTGCTAGACGGGCAGCAGCTGGTGGCACCGTCAAGCGGAGGAAGGCTGTCCATCACAATGGATCAACCAGGCACGTTTTACTACATCTGCTCGGTGGGGTTCCACTGCATGGCCGGTCAAAAGATCGCGATCACCGTGGCAGGACCCCTATTGCCGTCGCCGCCGCCGCCGCCGCCGCCGCCCTCCATCGCAGCCATCGTGGCGGCGAGCCCATCGCACCAGACCCTCGAGGCCGCGCTCGTCGCCGCTGAGCTCGTCGGCGCACTCGACGGCGACGGCCCCTTCACCGTCTTCGCTCCGACGGACGCCGCCTTCAGCGCGCTGCCCGCCGGCACCCTCGACGCGTTGCTCGCCGACCCGTCCGGCGCGCTGACGAGCGTGCTCCTGTACCACGTCGTCTCGGGGCAGGGCGTGCTGTCGACACAGCTCACGAGCGGCGAGATCGCGACGGCCGCCGGCGAGATGGCGGTGGCTCGAGTCACGAGCTCGGGCGTCTTCATCAACGATGCACAGGTGACCGTCGCCGACATCATTGCGCGCAACGGCGTGGTCCATGTCATCGACAGGGTGCTCACGCCGCCGCCGTCGCCGCCGCCCTCCATCGCAGCCATCGTGGCGGCGAGCCCATCGCACCAGACCCTCGAGGCCGCGCTCGTCGCCGCTGAGCTCGTCGGCGCACTCGACGGCGACGGCCCCTTCACCGTCTTCGCTCCGACGGACGCCGCCTTCAGCGCGCTGCCCGCCGGCACCCTCGACGCGTTGCTCGCCGACCCGTCCGGCGCGCTGACGAGCGTGCTCCTGTACCACGTCGTCTCGGGGCAGGGCGTGCTGTCGACACAGCTCACGAGCGGCGAGATCGCGACGGCCGCCGGCGAGATGGCGGTGGCTCGAGTCACGAGCTCGGGCGTCTTCATCAACGATGCACAGGTGACCGTCGCCGACATCATTGCGCGCAACGGCGTGGTCCATGTCATCGACAGGGTGCTCACGCCGCCGCCGTCGCCGCCGCCGCCCCTGCCGCCGCCGCCGCCGCCCTCCATCGCAGCCATCGTGGCGGCGAGCCCATCGCACCAGACCCTCGAGGCCGCGCTCGTCGCCGCTGAGCTCGTCGGCGCACTCGACGGCGACGGCCCCTTCACCGTCTTCGCTCCGACGGACGCCGCCTTCAGCGCGCTGCCCGCCGGCACCCTCGACGCGTTGCTCGCCGACCCGTCCGGCGCGCTGACGAGCGTGCTCCTGTACCACGTCGTCTCGGGGCAGGGCGTGCTGTCGACACAGCTCACGAGCGGCGAGATCGAGACGGCCGCCGGCGAGATGGCGGTGGCTCGAGTCACGAGCTCGGGCGTCTTGGCCGCTTCAAGACGAGCGCCATGGCCGAGGGCGCGATCGAAGGCGCGCAGCTGTGCGGATACAGGGTGGCGTAAAGTCTTGTGTCATCTGACTCGCGCTCCGTGCGTGTGCGCAGGCAGTGCGGCCATGTACGAAGTGGCATCGCCCTACGAGACCCACTTTGCGTTCTCGCGCTTCGAGGCCGATGAGGCGGCAGACCCCAGCAAGGAGCTGGAGGGGGAAGCCGACGCCTCCGCCTTTGTTTAAGCCTTTGAGGCCGCGATGGAAGAATGAGCAGCTCACCTGAGCACACTCGAGACTGCCTCTGGCGGCGTGCGGCGTGTGTGGTGTGGTGTGTATCGCGCGGGGGGGTCGTGTTCGGTGTTGCGCGTGTGCGAGCACCACAGAGAGGGGCGAACCATGAGCATGACCCGACACCCGTCTCGGCCAGCGCGATGATAAATAAGAAAACGGACACCTCTACTGTGAGATGGGTGAAAAGGAACAGGTCCCCGCCCGTGCGATCTTTGTGCAGGGTTCTTTGTGGGTGTGTGGTCGGCGACTAGCCGGGGTCGTCCTCCCGGTGGGGGACTAGCACTAGCCGTCTAGCACTAGCACTAGCCGTCTTCCACATGGTCCCTCGGGTCCCTGCTACTCTTAATGTCTTCGTACATCCTCCTGCTGATCTCCGCAACGTCCTGCTCCCTCCCTCGTCTCGCCCTGCGCGTCTGCTCCGCCTCCCCGTCGTCTGCCCTGCGTCGTCTGGCGACGGGTCATCCATAGTCGGTTGAGGTCGCCGCCCTCCTCGTGCCTCTTCCCAACATTCCCTCGGCGGCCGATGCCGTCTGCTCCGACTCCCCCATCTCCGGGTCTGCCCTGCTCTCGCCTGCGCTAGTTTCTGTTTCGTCATCACCGATGTCCGTCCTCTTCTTTCTCCTCTTCTTGTATGCTTTGTACATCGCGTCGATTCCTTTTCTCGTGAGCACCACCCTGAAGCCCGCCCAGCAGCTGAACCGCTCCCTAAGTCGAAGGAGCATCATCAGTCTCACCCACTTCGCTCGCTGCCCACTGTCTCCGCTCCCTCCCGCTTGAGCTGCCATCGCGGCCCTCGTCTTCGTCCCACTGGCTGCTGGCCTGTCCGCACGTTACCTCCGTTATCCCTCCTCCTCCGCGACTCCCTCAAGGCCGACCGGGCCTCCTCCCACCCAGCGAAGAGCTTCCTCAGCCACTCGATGTGTTCCTCTCTCTTCATTATGCGCGCGGTAGCCTCATCGTTGAGCTGGATCCACCTCTGCACCGCTCCCGTCGCCGCCTCGGCCACGACTTGCAAGTTCCTCGTGACCCCGGCGCCAAGGTCCCTCCGGCTCTTCTCCGAGCGGTCATCTACCAGTGCTGGCAACACCCCCCCGACTGCGGGGGCTAGCGCATCGTACCCGTCCTCATCCAGCACCCTATAGCGTGAGCCCTTCAGCGCAGCGACATGCGCCATCCTCAGCGTCTTCAGCGTATCCTTGGAGTCGGGTGCCGCCTGTGCTACTTTGCTGATCGCCGTCCCCGTCTGCGCTCGCGCTACTCTGAGGAACCATCTGGCCTGCTCCCTATTCCCCAGGCAGGCGCTGCTAAGCAAGTGCGCCATTGTCGCTCTAGGCGGGTTCTCATCTTCCTCGGTCCATTGCTGCGCGGCTTTCCGCATAGCCGCACGATCGGACACAGCGGGTCCGCTTTAGTGCCGCCCTCCTCGCCTGCTAGCTGCCGCACCCGCGCAGCACCCGCGCTCCCATGACGGTCTTTGTCACCACGTTATGATCATCCACGTCGGCGAATTCAATCTCGCGCTCGCCGTGCTGATCCTTGATCCGCTGACGCTTGTCCCATTTGTGTCTCGTTGTTCCCCTGACCACATCGCTCCACAGCGGCCCAGTCACACCCCCGCCGTGTGCGACCCCGCCGTGAGCCCCTCGCCGAGCCGTGCCAAAGTGAAAGAAAAAATATCTTCACGCCTTCTTTTTTTCTGTGATGCGTCAGACCGTCGCGGCCGTGGTGGGCTCCTTCCGGCTCACCTCTATCACTTCCCTTCGCCACGCAGCGAGCTCGGCGCGCAAGTCGAGCCGATCGTCTGTCGCGCCGGCGTGCCCCGCGCCCTCGACGTAGACGCACCGGCAGCGCGACACCTTGCAATCGAGAGGAACCCTGAAAAGGGTTGCTGGGTTCGATGTATCCGAGATGTAGCCGAGACAGGTCGAGACGCGGCCGAGAGAGGGTTCAGAAGGGTCGAGACAGGGTGGAGATGAGGCCGCGTGACTCAGACCTCGCGCTCGAAGCGTCGAGCCTCGTCCGCGGCAGGCACGCGGAGGTCGGCTGTCCCGGCCACGCACAGCACCGGGACCTGCAGCTCGGCCACCCGTCTGCCGGCGGCGAACGTGGGCTCCGCCCAGCCCTTGCGGTGCGAGGCCGTCGCCGGGGAGAGGGCGAGTCTTGCCGGCAGCGCGGTGACGACGCGCCAGGCGTACTTCGTCCGCGCCTCGCCGAGCAGAAGGGGCGACTTCTCTCCGGTGAGCAGCCGTCGGAAGGTGGATGCGACCTGCGCGGCGCCGAGCAGCTCGTGCGATTATAGCCGAGGTGCGGCCGAGGTGCGGCCGAGGTGCGGCCGAGGTGCGGCCGAGGTGCGGCCGAGGTGCGGCCGAGGTGCGGCCGAGGTGCGGCCGAGGTGCGGCCGAGGTGTAGCCGAGGGAGGGAGACCTGCGCGGCGTCGAGCAGCTCGTACGAGCTCAGCGTGAGGACTAGCTGGAGCAGAGCCGGCCACGGGCCGCGGTTCGAGACCAAGACAGAGTCTCTCCAGGTCAGGATCCGGTAGCCGAGCTTGCGGTGCCAGCCGGTCGCGGGGGAGACGAGCAACAGGCCGGACAGCTCCTGCGGCACGTCGAGCGCGACGTCGATGGCGACCCCGGACCCCATCGACTCTCCCAGCAGGAAGAGCTCGCGACCCTCGCCGACCGACCGCACCTCTTGCGACACGAGCGCCACCAGGTCGGCGTGGCTCGAGCGGTCGCCGGCCGGCACGCAGAGGGCGCGCACCGCGTACTCTTGTGCGAGCGACGGGAACTGCATCCACGCGGTGATTCCAGAGCCGTCCGCTCCAGGCAGCACGAGCAGGAGCGGCAGGGTGCCTGCGTCTGGGCGGGGCTCGTCGAGGCCAAACTCGAGGCAAGGGTCGAACCAGAACGGCGCATCCGCGGTGGCTGCCATGCGAGCCGTCCGGGCGCGAGCCGGCGTCGGGCTGCCGTACGCCAACAGCGCACCAGCCTGAAGGAGCCACATCCGGCGTTGTCGAGGGGCTACCTGCCAGCACGTGTTGATGCACGAGAGCACGCGTGGCGTACGCGAGGCGTCCGGTTGTGCGTAGGAGACAGTCTACAGATTGGCGGTCGCAGAATTCTTTTATCGATCAACACTTTCGATAGACCGAAAGTAAGATCGTTCGGTGCAGAAACCCCGGCCATGCCCATGTAACGCAATTGTGCTCGACTTTTTTGATTTTTTGGTCGAGAAGTGTCTCCAAGTCTTCTGGACCCATCGATGGCCGTCGCCTCGACGCCGCTCGTCGCGGCACCATCGTGCCCGGCCTGGGCGAAGCATCGTCGCGGGCGCCAGCCGCAGTTCGACGGCAAGCCGTGCGAGCCTGCCGAGGAGGAGGACATGTGGCTGTGCCTGGCCGACGGCCGCGCGCGCAGCACCGCCGACCTGAAGCGCCTGGCGACAGCCGCTCGGGTGCGAGCGAAACGAGCAGGAGATGCAGCCGCCGCGAACACGCGCGATC
This sequence comes from Emiliania huxleyi CCMP1516, assembly GCF_000372725.1. NCBI lineage: Eukaryota > Haptophyta > Isochrysidales > Noelaerhabdaceae > Emiliania > Emiliania huxleyi. Next base: position 136,121 of record NW_005200081.1, on the reverse strand, counting down.
GGCAGGCGCGCGACCAGCGCCGCCGGCAGCGTGAGCAGCACGACCGGCGCGCAGCGCCGGCGGTCGCCAAGACCGTGCGCCCACAACGCGGCCAGTGCGGCTGCCCGGCGCACGCGGTGTGCGGCATGTGCGTCGACCAGGGCAAGCTCGCCGCGGCCGAGCAGGCGGCCATCGACCTGGAGACGCGCTTCCACGCCTCGACGAACGTCGTCATGGACCTGGAGCGGCCCGAGGACGAGACGGCGGCGCTGCTGCAGCGCTGCGTGCACGTCTCCGACGAGACGAAGCGGCGGCTGCTGGGCGAGTGGAGCGACGAGCGCATGGCGCACGCGCTGCCGCTGCACGCATGCGCCTCGTGCGGCGTGCGGGACCCGTCGCTGACGTACACGCGGGTTGACGTGTCGGCGCTGCCGCGTACTGTGTCTGTGCGCGTAGCCGGCGGCGAAGACGAGACGCGGCACGTGTTTGAGCTCTCGCCCGAGCAGTGCGCTAAGTATCGAGGTCTTCAAAACAAAAAGGTGCGCCTTGCGTTTCCCAACGGCGCGAGCAACGACCGAGAAAAGGAGTTGCGGTGTTGATCGCCGCGGGAGCCCTCTTATCCTCCTGCCTGCCTGCGCTGTTGGAGGGTCTGTGGTCTCGGTGGAGCTTCCCAGGATTTCGCAAAAAAAGAAAAACAGGCACGCACCGCGCCTCCACTCCCATCCCTCCCTTGTGAGGACATCTTTCTTTTTCCCTCTGCCTCGCGGAGAAAGCGCGGCTGCGGCGAATAGCAGGCAGGTTTGCCGCCCACCGGCTGGCCATTCGGACGTCGGACATGTGTCTCCTCTTGCTCAAGTGTTGGTGGTCGATGGTCTCGCGGATCGGCTCTCGCCGGCTGTGCGCCGCAGCACGGTTCCTCATTCCGCGGTATCGATCGACGCTCTTCTTCTCGGAAGTGCCACCAGGTGGATGCGCTCGCGTGGCACTCACCATCGACGACGGGATCTGCCGAGGCGAGGCCGCAGACTCTCTCGCGCCGGCGGTGGTGGAGCTGCTACAGCGACACGGCGCTCGCGCAACCTTCTTTGTGTGCTCCGACTACTGCTCGCCCGACGCGGCCGCCGCCCTGCTGGCGGCAGGCTGCGAGCTCGGCAACCACCTGAAGCGCGATCAGCCATACGCACTCGCCGCCGCAGACGCGTTTGAGGCGGATCTGCTCGAGTGCGATGAGCTCATCCGCCGCTGCCACGCAGAGACGCCGCCGCCGACCGGCGCGGCGGAGCGCGGCCGCTGGTACCGCTCACCGCAGGGCGTGCTGACACGCCGCATGCGCGACGTGCTCGCCCGGCAGCGCGGGATGGTGCACGTTCTCGGCGACGCCTACTGCGACGACTGGGCGGTGGACGACCCGGCCTTCATCTCGCGGACGCTGCTACGGATGGCGCAACCAGGCTCCATCATAATCATGCACATGCCGGAGGCAAAGTGTCGCCGCTGGTGCCTGGACGCGCTGCGGCTGCTGCTCGAGGGGCTGGGCGAGCGGGGCCTCGCCTGCGTGACGCTCTCGGAGCTGGCGGCCAGCTAGCTAGTAACTAAGCTTAAAAGCTAGCTTTTTTACTGCTGTTAAAAGACGACGAACAAACAGGGTGGTGCGCGCGAGAGGCAGAGGGGTCGCCCCGAGGCGCCCAGGGCGCGCGGGATAAGCTCGGCTCGCAGGCGTTGGAGGGTAACTAAGTGCCTCACCGCCGCACACCGGCGGTGCACGAGAGCGCCGACGCGGTCGGGGGGACGAGGCCGCGCCGCGGGTCGGCGGCGCAGAGCACGCCAGGCGGCGCGCAGCGCCAGCTGGAGCCTGGAGAGAGTGCCCCTGCGCGGTAAGTGAGTGACCGAGAGACGATCTCCGGTGCTCACCCGGGGACCCGGCACGGCGTGTGCCTCCTCCTCCTACTCAGACACTCAGGCACTCAGGCTTCACTCGGCCCAGATCTGGTTTAAAAGGACCCGATTTGGAATTTGTACCTTCTTTCTCGCTCTCCTGTTTACATACATATTCTAAGGTACTTATTTCTTCTCGCTTCTGAGTTGTTTTGCATTTGGGCGCGGCGGAGGAACGGCACACACGGCACACGGTATTTTCGCGACGTTCTTCGCTGCCCCTGCCGCCGTCCCTTGCCATCCGTCCGCCACGGTGCCGCTCGCGCGCGCCCGCCGGGCGGCGCCAACATAGTGTTGGAGTCGAGGTACCAGACGCCATCAACCTGCTCTGCGCCCTGAGCAAAGTCGAGGGCCTTTTCCCTCTCGGCCCGAGCCTGGGCGGCAGCGGCCTGGCGCGTACTGGGAGAGAAGGGAGAGGGGGCTGCCTCTCTCTCTCAGTGTACGTACTTTTAGCTTACTGGGAGAAAAGGGAGAGGGGGTTGTGTTCTCTAGGCCCCTAAGGGCCCTACGCGCGGCGTGAGAGCTCGGAAGCGAGCTTTGCACGGCGATCGAGGATGGCGCGGTTCACACCGCCCTTCAGCCTTCACCGAAGCGAACAAAACACAAATGACGTGTGAGTGTTCGAGTTTTTTGGTATTGAACGGATCTTACGCCGCCTGTAACCACTCTTTAAAGGTATTGCTAAAAATCTCTCTCTCTCCGGAGCAGAGAGATTTTTGAAAACCGAAGCGATGCCGATGGAGATGCGTTTTGGCCTGGTACACGTTATTCTTCCGATTCTATATTCCTTTTCGAAGCGATTTTCAGAGAGAGAGCTCTTCGGCTGAGGGCTAACAAGCTGCCGAGCCCAAATCACTGTGAGAGTCGTGATCTTGATTTTCAGCGATTTTCAGCTGGAATATGAAGAATATTTGAGAATATAGATAGATCTATTTGGAGCTGTATTCTTGTCATATTCGAGAATATAGACCCTGTTTTGGACAAGAATACGGAAAGAATACGGAAAAAGAATATAGATAGTACTTAGGCGAGAAAACGTGTACAGACAGGCCAAGCATGCGTTTTCCGCGTGGTGTGACACAAACGAGAGGCGGGAGTGGGGAGGGTACGCGATGCGGTCAACGCCCGAGCGTTGAGCCTTGCGCGCAAGGCGGTTGATCTTTCTGTATGCGGCTCTTAATAGTTCATAAAGAAAGAAAGAAAACAGACACGCCAAACGAGGGATGGGACGAGGACAGGGTCCCCACCTGCACGAGCAGGATTTTGGAAGAACGATCAGGGGGATAATAGTTCAGAAAGAAAGAAAGAAAGAAAACATACAACCCAAGGGAGGGATGGGAGAACGGCACGCCGCCACCACACAGGGATTTTTTAAGGAGAGGAGTGTGATGCGCTAGCCGTCGCCCACCCTGGGGAGTCTGCCTCTTCGTATCTCTTTTCGCAGTCTCTCGCCGCTTCTCGCTGCAACCTTCATGCCACCTCGCGGCCGTCCCACTCTCGTCGTTCTCTCCCTTGTCGCTTCCTCCTCTGTCGCGTCGTTCTCTTCTGCCTCGTCCTGCGGCGCCGCCGCCTGCCGGTCCCTTGTTCTCGCGGCTTCTTTCGTCTTCCTTTCGGCGTAACTCCGTCCTCCTCGCGGCGTATCCTGGCCCCTCAAGTCTATCGAGCTCGCCTCGCGCAAGGACCACATTTCTGACTCCCACTCCGATCATTTGCCTCCAGGTCATGTTGTTGCTCAGGTCCACTCTCTCTTCGAACACTCGATAATAGTTCATTCCCGTGCAAATAGAGCCGCCTCAGGGTATTTTATTTTAGTATTTTAGAGATTAGAGAAAATCCCGCCGTCTAACTGCCATGTCACGGCCGGTCGGCTGCAGCTCTCGCCTCGCTGGCGGCGCGGTCTGGTGCCGCGGCGCCCAGCTCTCCTGTGGGCTCGCGGCGGCTCGCCGCCGCGGTGCCGAACAATGTGATCAGTCCGGATTCGTCCCGGCGTGCCGCCGGTGCCACTTCTTCGCCGAAATTTTGCTCGACCTGTTTGTCGACAAAGTTGCCTCCGAGCTCCTGCTGCTCGACTGCGCGGCGGAACCGGCCCATCGCGGCTGAGACGTGATGCGCCGGCACCGGGGCAACGGCGCGGGACCATCCAGGCTCTCTCGAGCAACCTCAAATTTGGCTGATTTTGTGGATCTCAACCCTGCTGCTCTCTGACCACAACCTCGCGGCCCGCTGCGCGGCTCTCCGAGCGCGAGAGGAGTCGTCTACGAGGCGGCGGCGAGCGCAGGCGGCGGCGGCGCGGCGGCGCGGCGGCGGATCGCGGCGCAGACAACGGCAGCAATCTGGCTGCTGATTGCTGCTGCAGCAGCTGCTGCTGCGGCTGCTGCTCCGCTGCCGCTGATTGTGGACACGATTCCCCCGATAACCCTGCCCGCCCGCTCCGCCCCGCCCGCCCGCCGCTCCCCGCTTGCTCGCCCGCCCGCCCGCCCGCCCGCCCGCCCGCCCGCCCGCCCGCCCGCCCGACCACCCATTCCCATCACCTTCTCACATACCTTCATATAGGCGCTCGAGACCTCCTCTCGCTGCCTACTCGCTGCCTCGAGGGAGGAGGGGAAGACGTAGGGCTGCATGCGCGCCTTCCAACGGAGGCCCCTCCCCGAAAGGCAAGTGTTAGCCACAAGAAACCGAGACCCCTCCCCACCGCCCTGATCCCCCCACCCCCTTGCTCCCCTCCCCCCCTCGGGAGGGCCGAACTGAGGCGCCCGTGGGGACCCCGCACTTCCCTTCCCCCCTCGGAGGGCCGGACTGAGGCGTCGAGGGCCCCGCTCTTTCCCTCGCATAGCGGCCACTCTTCGGATCGCTGGTCGAGCGACCCGGGGGATGCCCCGCGCGCCTGACCCAGGCGCGAAAACGAATCTGCGAGGCGTGGCCGCTCACGCGGCCCGATGGGGAGGAACGGGGCGAGCCCCCTCCAACCCACCCGCGCTAGGTCCTGGGTGACGTAGGGGAAACCCGGCGAGCCTCGGGAACTAGCCGGGGCAGTCGGAGAAGGGGCAACTCCGTGCACTGACGGTCGGCCGTCAGAAAACACGCCTCCGTGGCTCGGGTTACACCAATCCTCGCTACCCAACGCGGCCAAAGGATATCCACCTCGAGAACCTCGAGACGGTATTTTATTCGACCCGACTCGCCCGATTTTCCGTCTGCTTGCGAGGATGGCCGAAGTCTCCCTCGCTCAGGCCACCTGCAAATTCATCGACGAATGCCCGACTCCCTTCCACCTCTGCGCCGAGACGGGCGCGCTGCTAAAGGCGGCGGGCTTCACCGAGATTGCGGAGGACGGCGCTTGGCGGCCTCTACTGAAGCCCGGCGGCAGCTACTTTTATACACGCGCCGGCACGACGCTGGTGGCTTTCCACGTCGGCGCGGCCTTCGAGGCGGGGAACGGTATTAACGTCGTCGGCGGGCACACAGATAGCCCCGTGCTGAAGCTCAAGCCGTCTTCGAAGAAGAGCGCTCACGGCTACCTGCAGTTGAACGTCGAGACGTACGGCGGCGGGCTGTGGCACACGTGGTTCGACCGCGAGCTCACCCTCGCGGGCTCGGTGATCGTCAAGCAGGCTGACGGATCGTTCGCCCGCCGCCTCCTCTTTGTGCGCCGGCCTCTGATGCGGGTGCCGCAGACACTTCCGAGACACCTTCCCTCGCCGCCCGTCCGCCCGCCACCGTCTCCAACCCGCCGCTTGCACGTCCACACGCCTACCCAACCTCCGCCTCCGCTCTGCCGCCCTCGGCACGTCCACCGACGCGCCCGCTGGACACGTCCACGACACTGACGCGCCCGCTGGACACGTCCACGACGCACCCGCAGGTGCCGAGCCTCTGCATCCACCTGCGCACCGCCGAGGAGAGGGAGAAGTTCGCACCAAACAAGGAGACGCACCTCGCGCCGATCCTCGCGTGCGCGGTGAGCGAGGCGCTCAACGCCGACAAGCCGTCCGCCTCCTCGCTCGGGGGGCGCCATGCGCCCGAGCTGCTGCGGGTCATTGGGGAGGAGCTCGGCTGCGCTCCAGGCGCTCTCCTCCCGGCCCTCTCTCCAGCGCCTCCCTCTGCCGGCGCCTCTCGCTAGCGCCTCTCTCGCACTCTCCCTGCGACCTCAGGCGACGTGCTCGACTTCGACCTCACGCTGTGCGACACGCAGCCGTCCGCGACGTGGGGGCTGGCGAGATCTAGCCGAGATCAGCCGAGATTAGCCGAGATCAGCCGAGACTACGCCCGCGATTGGGGAGTGGCGCCGCGCGTCTCTGCCTGCGCTGCGCGTCGTGGACGTGTCGTGGACGTGTCCGGTAGGCGGACGAGTTTCTCTCTGCGCCGCGACTCGACAACCAGCTCACCTGCTACCTCGCCATGCTCGCGCTGATCGACCACGCCAAGGAGGCGCCGCCCTCGCAGCCGGACGTGGCGATGATCGCCCTGTTCGACCACGAGGAGGTGGGTTCTGGCTCGGCGCAGGGCGCCTGCTCGACGGTGAGGAACGTCGCGCTGCAGCGGGTCTCGGAACTTTCTCGGACCCTCCTCGGACCCTTCCCGCAGGTGATGAGCGACGCGCTGCAGCGGGTCTCGTCCTGCTTTGCGCCCGACGAGCGACACGCGAGCGTGGAGGCGCTCAGCAAGACGGCGCGGCGCTCCTTTCTGATGGCCGCGGACCTGGCGCACGCCGTCCACCCAAACTACGCAGAGAAGCACGAGAAGGCTCGCGCGGCGGAGTCGACCAGGGCGTGGCCGCCATTCACACCGCACGTCAGTGGCTGGTGTGTGATCAGGAGCGCGCCATGCTTACCCCTCTCTATCTCACGAGGTGAAGGCGTGCCTCACTTTCTTTTTGTGTGTCTGCAGGAGCACGCGCCCAAGCTCAACAGCGGGACCGTCATCAAGTCGAATGACAACCAGCGCTACGCCACGAACGACGCGACCGGCTTCGTCGTGCGAGATAGAGCCGAGATAGAGCCGAGATAGTGAGGCCGTTGAAATCTGCGCGGACTCTTCCAAGACACTCCCAAGACTCCGTGGCTGCGTAGACACTCTCCCTAGACACTCCAGCACTCTCCGGACACCCCCTTGACAGACAGTGCCCACGCGCCCAGACACCCTCGCGCGGCTCCTCCTCGGGTCATCGCGTGCAGCCTCGCGTCAGCCTCGCGCCCGCTTGCAGGTGCGTGAGCTCGCGCGGCTCGCCGGGCTGGCGGTGCAGGAGTTCATGGTCAAGAACGACTGCCCGTGCGGCTCCACCATCGGCCCGCTCATCTCGCAGTCGGTGAGGGGAGCATCTTCAAACACACTCCCGCGGAGCCCCCTCTCGCCAGCCCTGTGCCTCGAGTCTCACGCCTTTGGCCCTGTCGAGTTCTGCCTCCCCCCCCCCCTCACCTCTCGCTCCCCCTCCTTCTCTTCGTAGACCGGGCTGCGCACCGTCGACATCGGCGCGCCCTGCCTCTCGATGCACTCGATCCGCGAGACGGTGCGGGTCACACTTGGAGCGACACACAGACACTCCAGATAAGGCACTCAGCCAGCGGGGCATGTCACAGGTCGGTGTCGCCGACGTCGAGAACTACCTCCAGCTGATGAAGGCCTTCTTCGGCCGGTTCGCGGAGCTCGAAGGCAAGTGCAACTTCGGCCTCGAATTTGGCGCCGTCCGGCTGGCCTCGATGAGCGTCTGCCAGCCGTCCGTGAAAGCACCGGCGGCGTGACCCCGCGGGTGCGCGCGGCGGTGTGGGTGGTGACGCGCCGGGCTTGGGGGTGGCTTGCAGAGGCTACCGTTGGCTGGCAAAGATACTGACGGTGGGCGCGAGAGACAGAGACGAGAGAGAGAGCCAGAACGCGAGAGACATAACTCATAAAAAGGTGCTAGGTGCTACGCCGGCCATAGGACTTAGGATCCCATTTACGGTTAAGCGGATGCCTGCTAGTGCTTTCTCCCCTTTTCGCTTTTGCACTCCTCGTACGGCTTTACAACATATCAAAGACGCCCCGTGGAATCCAATGCGCGCGCGTAGCTATGAAAGGGACCGCGGCCGCGGAACCGGCGGCGGACGGGGCTGGCGCGCAAGCGCCGGCCACCGTCGTGCCGCCGGAGAGATGCGCAGCGGACCCTGGAATCGCTCCGATCGCGTGCAACTGGAGGGCGCGGTGTGTGTCGCACGGTTGTTCGGTGCGTCGCAGGTCAGGCTGATAAGGACTGGCTACGCGACCATCGAGATCGAGCTGAAGAAAAAATTAGATATTCTTACCTTCTTGCCCCCCTCCGAGACTGGAGACAGTCACCACCCGTACACAGGAGAGATGGGAGTGCCCCCCGCCCCCGCTTGCCCTGCCTGCGCAGGATAGCGTGCCCCGAGACGGCGACACTTAGCGAGGGTCACTGCGCAAGGAGGGGGTGCGTCGACTTTTTATTTTTGCTTTATTTGTCCTCTCGGGGGAATGTTCCCTCGGCGCCCATGGCCTTCTGAGGTTTCGTACTAATGACGTCCTTCTTGGCACTTCGGGCGTCGGTGTGTGCGTATCTGTGGTGTCTAATTCCCCCGGTTTTTTATTATATTTTTATGCTATATAGGTCGCCACGTTTTGACCCCTCTCACTACTTGAAGCGATCTCTGGCTGGCTCCCTATCCGGAAACGGAGGGTGTCCGACTAGCTGGCCTCACCCATATCTTACCCCTTCTGCCCTCCCCTCCTCCGACCCCCCAGGCTAGATGGAGTAGTCACAGATAAGCCGGATGAAGATTCTGCCCCTCACAGCCCCTTACCCCTTCACCCCTCGCTGCTTGGTGTTTCTGAACACGTAGTCGTCCACGCTGTGGGGGTTGTGTGCGGGTTGTGTCTGGGAGGGAGGGAGTGAGGTGCAGGTTGCTCACCCACGGCACCGGGCCGGTGCTTGCACTTTGAATGCCGGGGGGCTCCTGCCCGTGTCCGGGCGTGGAGATGCGAGGGTCGCCCCCCCTTGCCTCACCACCTTGTGTGTGTGGAGACGTTTACCTTACCTTACCTTACCTCGGACTCCTCGACCGCTCGAGCGTTCGCGCCGGGGCCCGGGGCCTCGGAGCCTCGGACCCAACACACGAAGGGGTCGAGGCTCCTGGGACAAGGCGAGAACGTGCACGAGCATGCAGTTCAGCGGAGGGGGGGGGGGGGGGGAGCCGAGGGGGCGAAGTCCCGACACACGGCAGGTTGGAGCTGGAGCTGGGACCCCGGGAGAGAGAGAGAGAGAGAACAGCAACGGCACGCCCCCAATGACCCTAGACAGACATGACGAGCCGACAGCGATGCAGCGGCAGCGAAGGCGGCGAGGAGGGCCCGCTGTGCAGAGAGCTCCGCCGGGCGGCCGCAGAGACATCTGAGCCCTGGCCTCGACACCTCGACACCAAACCTCGACACCGACTCGACACCTCGTGTCGACACCCCACGCCAACTCGACCAACTCGACACCCCTCGACTAGAGCTGTTTAACGTTGGGAGCTGAACAGTGTTGCTAGTGTTAACAGTAACAACAGAACAACAGTTGGGCTCCCCAACAACAGTAGCTAACGTTAGGCCGGCTGAACAACAATAAGGAAGGCCTGGCAGTGACCCACGACGATCTCAGCGTCCAGTGCGGGTAATACCCGAAAATACCCGGAAAACCCCAGGTTATTTTCGGGTTTTACCCGGGGGTTTTGCCATTTTCTGCTTGCTGGCCGCGAACAACGGTAACAACAATAACAAACAGTAACAGCATGGGCTGTGGTGAACACTTGAACAACGTTCAGGATTTCAGCCAACACTAGCGCAACTGTTAGGCCCAAAGTTATAGTTAATGTTAAACAGGCCTACGCCTCGACACCCCTCGACACCCCTCGACACCCCTCGACACCCCTCGTGCCTCGACACCAGACCCCAGTCCCCAGGTGCTCGACTCTAGTCTCTACGACTGTGTCTCAAGCTCAAGGTCCCACGCGCCTCGATAGTAGTAGTAGCTGCGAAACACTTCCTATCAGAACGTACCTGACGATACGTCTCGCAGAACCGGAGAACGAAAATACTGAGTCTGACACGGCACAACCACACGCTTTCTCCACACAAGCACACAAGGCAATACCGCAGGGCTACCGCCCCGTCAGCGTCACCGGCATGCAGGCACTTGCAGCTCATTCCGCAGCGCCCTCTGCCGCTCCTCCAGCCGCGCGAGGAGCGAGAGGGAGCCTGCGTGCTCCGGCTGGCAGGCGAGCACGCGCCTCAGCGCCGCCTCGCCTTCGTCGTGCCTGCAAGAGAGGGGAGGGCGACGCGGAGGGTGAGGGCGACGGTGCGGTGGCCCGCCTCCCCTCGGCGCCCGCCCGCCTGCCGCCGCCGATGGCGAGCAGAGCTGTGTGGTAGCGGGCGCGCCAATGGCCCTCGCTCTCGCGCAGGACCTCCTCAAAGGCGGCCAGCGCCTCGCGTGTGCGGCCGCTCTTTTGGTAGCACACCCCCAGCAGGAAGGCCATTTCGAGCGGCGCCTACGAAGCGCTGCCAGATTAGAGCCGGCACTGGGAGAGGCCGGACAGGCTCGCAACTCTTCTCCTCGGAGGAGCAGCCCGCGTCTCCACCGCGCGCCCTGCACCACCGCGCCGCCTCGCCGCCCGTGACTCCGCGCGGCACGCCGAGCGCGTCGACGATGGTTTGCTCCGCGTCCAGCGGGCTGCCCAGCCGGAGGAGGGTCATCGCCAAAACCCTCGCCAGGTGGGTCCGCTGCTGCGCCGCCTCAACAGAGAAGTCACTGGCGAGAGAGTGCTCGGCCCCGTCGAGCGCCGCCACGAGCTGCAGCCGCGCCGCCTCCAGCTCACTCGGCGAATAGGCGCGCACGTCCTCAGCAGTTGGCACTCTGGCGACGGAACAAACCGACAGACGCGCAAGGCGCGAGATGGGAGGACGCGACGGGCTGCGGCGGGCGACGGAAGCCAGTCCTGTCCCGATGAGACGCCGCGAAAGTGCCGCTGCGTCCCTCATAGGGCGTTAGTGTCAGGAGACGGAACACGGAGGAGCTGTATAGGTCACTAGAGACCCACACCATCGCTACATCACCACAACCACCAAGTCGGATACAAGTCGATGACAATGTGCGCGGCAGGAGAAACCCAACAGCATGACAATGTGCGCGGCAGGACAAACCAAACATGAGACACGGTTACACAAGGACGGTCAGGCTACGGTCAGGAAGTAGGTTTGAGTTCACACTCTCCAACACTCCCCCATTGTCTCCGCAGTCTTCATGAATGAGGATGCGGCAGACAACAACAGCAGAGTGTGAATGTGTCTGAGCGTAGGTATGCCGGTTACCCGCCGGCGTCTCGCGGGGCTGGCTAAGCGTCCAACCTTGCGTCTTCGCGAAGGATGGTCTTGCTTGTTGGCAAGACTTGCGCGCTAAGATGATCCAGTGAAGGGGTCAAAGCGCGGCCGAGTGGGCGGAGAGAGAGAAAGGGGAGATAATGAACAGGAGCTCGTTGTGGAGCTCGGTCATGGCGCGCCGCGAGCTGCAATCCGGGCTGAGCGTCGCGGGGCGGCGGCTTGAGCGGGCGCGGCGGGAGCGGCGGGCGCGGGAGCGGCAGCGGGGGCGCCCCGTTGCTGCGCGGCGACTGGGCCGTTGGGACGCCTCGCCGCGTTGACGTTGATGAGCGCATCAGACGAGGAAGAGACAGCAATGAGGTAGAGTGGCATTGCCACGTCGAACAGATGCCCAACACTCCCCCACGACGTGGTAATCGCCACACAAGGCAGAGAGGGCGTGTTGATCGTCGCGTGTTCATCGCGTACAGCTCCGGTCGTGTCGAGCGGCGACGTCGGAAGTAGCGGCGGCGAAAGGCAGGGTCCACATTCGGTGCGAGATCTTTGCTGTAACTGCCGTTGCAGCAGCCCGAGAGCTGGTAGCGGAGGCAGCAGCTGCGATGGTGGTCCGTAGGCGAGGAGAACGGACCGGTAAGGAGAAGCAAGAGGGGATACTCGTGTCCACACAGCCGCAGTGCTGGCGGAGATGCGCTCTGTCGCAGAAGATCCGCAAGCACACAAGTTGATGTTGCGGTTGTTCTCATTCTGCTCAGCCTCCGAGCCAAGCAGTTGGCGGCCGCTGTGCCACCGTGCGCCGAGCCTCTGTGCCCAGCCAATCACCACGGCTCGCGCAGGTGCCCATGGTGCCAGCCAACGTATCGAGCGTAAGCCGGAAATGCTGTGCGGCAACACATCTCGCTTGTGTGCCGCACCAGCTCTCATGTCGGCCTCAGTGCCGCACTGCTCACTCCGTGCACTCACCGGTCGGTACCATGTCAGGAGACGGAACACGGAGGAGCTGTATAGGTCACTAGAGACCCACACCATCGCTACATCACCACAACCACCAAGTCGGATACAAGTCGATGACAATGTGCGCGGCAGGAGAAACCCAACAGCATGACAATGTGCGCGGCAGGACAAACCAAACATGAGACACGGTTACACAAGGACGGTCAGGCTACGGTCAGGAAGTAGGTTTGAGTTCAGACTCTCCAACAGTTAGACTGTCTTTAGCCGCACCGTCGGCGCAGACCGCAAAAGAAAATCTCACTCGGGCTGAAAGTGGGTGAAAGAAATCCCTTTCGGTACAAAAGAAATCGACGGCCCCATCTGGCCGAGGATGAGGCTTCGCTGCTTTCTGCTGCCGCTCCTCGCCGCGCTCGCCGCCGGCAAGGCCAGCAGCGAAAGTGGGCAATGCCCGCAGTTCATGTATCCACTGCTCCGCCACGCCATGTCGTCGGCGAGGCGCGGCGCAGTTCTCGACGTGGGTGCCAACGGCTGCGAGGTGATGGCTGCGCTCAAGGACGGCTGGCGCGTCGTGGGGGTGGCGTGCCTCGAAGCCGCATACAACGAGCTGCGAAGCACTGCAGTCGGGGAGCACCCGAACGCGACTCTGCTGCACGTGTGCGCGAGCAGCGGCGCCATCCGCAGCGCGCCATCGCGATACACTGCGGTGATGAGCAATGGGTCCGTGGTGCGGCTGCAGCTCGCCGATCCAGGCGACGGCTACCTGCTGTGGCAGGCCAACACCGTGGCACCCCTGTTACCTCTCGACGAGCTTATCCCCACGGAGGAGCGCGTCGCCGTCATAAAGGTCGACGTGGCTGGCGCGCAGTTCCAGTACGAGGTGCTGCTCGGGCTGCTGCAGACCATCGGCCGGGACCGACCGGTCATCGGGTACGAGGAGGTTGGCACGCACGCGCACGCACGCACGCACGCACGCACGCACGCACGCACGCACGCACACCGAGAGACAAACAGCTCACCAAAAGCGGCTTGTGTTTTGAACGCTGTGGGGCTCCTGCTTCCCGTTAGGTTGGCGTCCGCCTCGAGAAGCATGGCGACCCGAGCCACTACCTGAAGCAGCTCGGCTACGCCTGCCACCCGCACGGCGAGAACAAACACCAGCGGGTCTGCTTACACGCGGAGTCTACGTCCAGATCGCCCTAGAGTCGCCCTAGAGCCTAGTGAATCACTACCCGGTACTAGTGTTCCGTGTGAGTCAGGAGAGAGAGACTACTAGTTCGCCCTACGTGCACGACGAGTTCTTCAGGGGACAGGGGCAAGTAGGGTATAAAGTATCCGTACGCAACGAATGGCTGGCTATACTGCCGTAACATTAGCGGATTAGGAAGTCAGCGCCATACTTGTTACTTTTACGTTTTACCTGTGTGCTGTGAACATGTGTTCATGTGACAAGCGCGCCGCGACAAGGTGGACTCACACACTGAGTCACTGACACTGTGCTACAGTCTGTTGCGGGCATTAAGAGACCTTACCATTAAGAAACCACGCCGAGCGATTTCCGCAAAAATCTAAGAAACCACGGCGCGCCGCAGGCGCGGCCCCAAGAAAGGGCCCACACACGAGTGTAAATAAATAAATAAAAACGGACACCTCTACTAGGAGATGGGTAAAAAGGAACAGGTCCCCGCCCTGCGGTCTTTGTGCAGGGTTCTTTGTGGGTGTGGTCGGCGACTAGCCGGGGTCGTCCTCCCGATGGGGGACTAGCACTAGCCGTCTTCCACATGGCCCCTCGGGTCCCTGCTGCTCCTAATCTCGTCGTACATCCTCCTGCTGATCTCCGCAACATCCTGCTCCCTCCCTCGTCTCGCCCTGCGCGTCTGCTCTGCCTCACCGTCTTCTGCCCTGCGTCGTCTGGTGACGGGTCCTCCATAGTCGGGGTAAGTGTGGTTCTTGCCCAAAAATGCGTGTGGTTTTTGCCCATGCATTGCGTTTTTTGCATTTTTTGCATTCGCATGCATTCACCTGCATTACAACTGCATTACAACTGCGTTCGCTGATTGCATTTCGTTGCATTATGCATTATTTGCATTCGTTGCATTTTGCGCGTGATTGCATTTCGTCGCATTATGCAATATTTGCATTTTCTGCATTTTGCGCGTGATTGCATTTCGTTGCATTATATGTTGCATTATGTGTATTCGGGGCATGACTGCATATCTTTTGCAATTTATGAGGGCAAGAACCTTAGGCAAGTGCACCACCCAGACTCCTCCCCCCTCCCCTCAAGTACCCCCCAGACTCCTCCCCCCACCCCTTCCCTCTCCCCTCCCTCCTACTCCTTCTGCATCTCCTCCTCCACTCCTCCTGCCTCGGGGAATGGGGAATGACTGCATATCTTTTGCAATTTGAGGGCAAGAACCTTAGGCAAGTGCACCCAGACTCCTCCCCCTCCCCTCCCCTCCCCCCTCCCCTCAAGTACCCCCCAGACTCCTCGTACCGTGTTTGTTATGACCCCCCCCACCCAATGAACACACCAGTGAGGGAGGGCGAGACGATCGAGGGAGAGGGAGAGCTCGCCCTCCATGCGGCGCACCATTGGGGGCGCTGCGGACTATTAGGCCTCGTCGCACATCGCGCGCATTCTGGATTGTCTTATTTATCTGAGGTTAAAATATCCATTTGAAAATGCTTGCCACATCTCGGGGATGGCGACGCCAATTCAGCCATCCTGAGATGCAGCGCCCTCCGGCCAGCATCTCAGGATGTAATGGCTCAATCAGGGATGTCGTGGACATCTTTGGTTGCCTCGAGCATCCCAAGATGCACGAAGCAATTCAAGATGCATGAAGCAATTCAGGATGCGCGCGCATCCTGAATTGCTTCATGCATCTTGGGATGCTCGAGGCAATCTCAATTAAAATGGAGATCGTATCGGGCAATTTGAGATGCCGGAGCATTTCAAATTGCGGGTTCCCCGCCCCTGACGAACTACGATACTGGAGGTACACACGCACCGCTTTCGCTCGCCGGCAAACCTTCATTTGCCTTCGGCACGCGCCGCATCACGCTCGCCCGGCCGACTTCCCAACTTTGGACTCGGGCTCGAGCTTGCAACGACAGGCCGTCTCAGATCCGAGCCAGAGTACGGCATGGCTGTGCTCGCGGGCAGCTCAAAAGTCAGGCGGAAAGACAGACACCCGGCCGCCGACAGCTCTCCGGCACCAGCGTTGCCCGCTCCGCAGCTGTGGCAGTTGAGGACGCTCTCGGTCAAGACGCGTGACTGTGCGCTCGTCGCGCTCGCCGTGCAGGCGTCCTTCCAGATCGTGTCCATGGCGGCGGCGCGGCGGCCGCACCAGCCTCGATTCCTGGCCTCTGCCGCCGTCGTTAGCGCCGAGGCGCTCAAGATCGGCGTGAGCGTGGCGATCCTGCTGCGCGAGCAGGTGCGCGGTGGCGAGGCGGCGCTGTCAGTCCTTTGGAGGCAGGTCGTGGTTGACTGGCGCGGCACTCTCGCCCTCTTCCCTCCGGCGCTCATCTACCTCGTGCAAAACAACCTGCTCTACCTCGCGGCCGCGCACCTCGACGCCGCGGCGTACCAGGTGCTGTGAAGACGCACACTGGGGCGGCGCGAGGGGTTGCAGCACACCCCACAACGGGGACCGGGACCAGGACCGGGGCCCCGCACACACGACCGCAGACACACGACCGCAGACGACCCGAGGCCGCCGGCAGGTGCTGTACCAGCTCAAGCTGCTCACCGCCGCCCTCTTCTCCGTGCTCCTGCTCGGCCGCCGCCTCTCTCCCCGCCGGTGGGGCGCACTGCTCGTCCTGTTCGTCGGGGCACTCCCCAGATGCAGTGCACACGGACCCGTGCCCTGTCCACACCTCGAGAGCACGCATGCCGCTGCGGTGCTCCGCTGTATTCTCTCCCCTGCATCCCCGCCCTCACTCGGGTGTGTCCATGGCGCAGGTAGCGCTCGTCACAAGTGCGCAGCACGCGCCACCCCAACCCGCGCCCGCCGCAGCGCCGGCGCCGCCCTCCCGCCTCCCGTCATGGGCCGCCCTCTCCGCTTTGCTGCCATTACGCCGCCGCACCCCCCCCGCCGCCGCCGCCTCGGCCTCCGCCGCCTCCGCCTCCGCCTCCGCCCGGTCTCCCCACCTCGGGGTGGTTGCTGTCATCTCTGCAGCCGTGCTGAGCGGGCTGGCGGGCGCTGTGGAGCGAGGCCTCGCCGCCCTTCGTTGTCTGTGCTCACGCCTTGTTTCGTTCACAGGCGGGCGTCTGGACCGAGGCGCGGGTCAAGCGCACCGCCCATGTCAGCGTGGCGGTGCGCAGCGCTCCTCCTCGGCCTCTCTGTGCCTGTGCACACACACACCTCTGCCTCTACCTCTACCTCTCTTCTCAGGTGCGCAACGTCCAGCTCGGTCTCGCCTCCCTCGCCGCCGGGGCTTGCTCCGTCTGCTGGCTCGACGCCGAGGCGGTGCGGCAGCGTGGCCTCTTCGCCGGCTTCACCCCTCTCGTGTGGCTCGTGGTGCTGCAGGTCGCCGCGGGCGGCTTGATCATCGGCGTCGTGCACAAGCACGCGGACAACATCGCCAAGGGTTTCGCGACATCGCTCTCCATCCTCCTCTCCTCGGCCCTCTCCGCGCTGCTGCCCTCGCTCCGATTCTCGCCCAGCCCGCGCTTCTTGCTCGGCGCCGTGCTGGTGGTCGCCGCGACCGCGGTGTACTGCCTCAGCACCGACGCGCCCTCCGGCGAGCGGCAGCGGAGAGAACGATGATAGTCTCGTCCCGCTTGATTTATGAGAGAGTCTCCTGCTCTTACTGCTTACTCTCTCCAGGTACTTTGGAGAAAAATGTAACGACGAAAGAAAACGGTCAAACTGAGCCCTGGTGTCGAGGTGTCGAGGCCCGGTGTCGAGGGTGTCGAGCTGCTCCGAGCAGGCTGCTGTGTTCTAGGGGTAGAGGTGTCGAGGCCTGTCGAGGCCTGTCGTGCTGTCGAGGCCTGTCGAGGCCTGTCGAGGCCTGTCGAGGGGCCTGTCGAGGCCTGTCGAGGCCTGTCGATGGACGATGCTGATACCATGCTGCTTGCCGGTGTCGAGGGGTGTCGAGAGGTGTCGAGGGGTGTCGAGGGTGTCGAGGGTGTCGAGCGGGTGTCGAGCGGGTGTCGAGAGTTGCGTGGTGGCGCAAGGTGTCGAGCGGTGTCGAGCGCGTCCGTGTGGCTATAGCGCGGGGCTATACTCAATAGGAATAGCAGAACTGCTGTAACCAATGATGAATGAAACCATCCTCGCCTCTCCCCTAGCTCTCCCCACAGCACACTGCTCCACACAGTGTACAGGTTTATAGAACACATGACCGATGAGGCTCCGAGAGGGGACAGGTTGGAACGCGCAGGCTGCGCGCAGGCTTTTTGTGGGGGCCTGGTGGGGGCCTGGCTAGGGATCCAGCCTGTTGTTCGCAGCGATCTGCATGGCAGCAAAGCTGCCACCAGCGGGGGCAGCCGCGGCAGCCGCGGCAGCGGCACCCCCCCGCGCCGCCGCCGCCATCGCCGCCAGCGCTGCTTCGTGCTTCGTTGGACGCCGACGAGCGGCCCTTGAAGGGGGTGCACGTAGATGACCCGAAGGCCATGTTCCTGTTGCGCTGGTACCAGGAGGTTGATGCAAACGGTACCGTCTTCAAGGATAAAAACGGTACAGAGATGTACCAGAACAGAGGCTGCAAGGGCTACTATCTGCCATTGGACAATGGCAGCTATGCATATTAGTGAGTGGGGAGGGAGAGGAGAGAGCTAGAGAGGGAGGGAGGGGAGGGGGGGGAGGGGGGGTATAAAGTTTTGCAGTCAGATAAGCAAGAAGAGAGCCGCTGGCAGGCCGCCGGCTGGATATGAGCGGTGTCAAGCGGTGTCGAGTGGTTCGAGCTGTGTCGAGCGGTGTCGAGCGGTGTCGAGCGGTGTCGAGGGGTGTCGAGGGGTGTCGAGGGGTGTCGAGGTGTCGAGTTTGGCACCTTGACACCGGCGAGCATGGCAACAGCCTAGATGGTGTCGAGGGGTGTCGAGGGGTGTCGAGGGGTGTCGAGGGGGTGTCGAGGGTGTCAAGTTGGCCTGGAGTTGGCAGGGGGTGTCGAGGTGTCGAGTTGGTGTCGAGGTTTGGTGTCGAGGTGTCGAGGCCAGGGCTCAGCGGTCAAACAGAGAGAGCAAGCAATAACTCCTAAAACTCTGAGAGAGCTCTGTTCACCTCTGAGTACTGAGAGACACCGACGAGCGACGCGTCCGACCACAGGTCCCAGCAGCAGCACCCAGGGCCAGGCTAGCCCCAGGGCCCAGGGTGCCACAAGTTTACACACGTGCGTCAATCCAACTTTAATTTCGCATGTGGCACTCACGGCACATGGGCCATGTTGTCTCTCTCTCTCTCGCCATGTTTAATCGCTCATGACATGCAACTTGCAAGATCCCCCCCGCCGCCGCCGCTCCATCGCCTCCGCCACCCTCGCCGCCACCCACATTGCCAGGACGAAGCCGCGCGGCGCCCGTCCCTTTGTAACGCTTCACGCGCGTCGCTGAGGCGTGCTGTGAAGGGCTCGCGTGATCGCGAGCATCGCACAACATCGCCATTTATCGCATTTTATCGCCAAATATCGCGCGGTATCGCGGTTGCGATATTGTGAAAATTCCCTCTAGAGCAGGGGTGGTCCCTGTTTGGTGTGCCAGTCGAGAGAGCTCGCAGATTGCGTAGCCCCGGTTGTCAGCACACCTCGTCCACCGCTCTGGCCATCCCCTCTGGCCATCCCCTCTGCGTGTACTGCGCTCTGGCGGGGAGGGGGGGGGGGCGAGAGAGAGAGAGAGAGAGAGAGAGAGAGAGAGAGAGAGAGAGAGAGAGAGAGAGAGAGAGAGAGAGAGAGAGAGAGAGAGAGAGAGAGAGAGAGAGAGAGAGAGAGAGAGAGAGAGAGAGAGAGAGAGAGAGAGAGAGAGAGAGAGAGAGGCGCGAGAAACAGGGTCGAGCGCGGCAGCCCGCCGTGGCCCGCGCGGAACATACTTTTGTGGTTCAGTCCCCGCCTCTTGCGGCGTTGCGGGTTGGAGCACACTTTTTTGGAGTCCAGTTTGTGTTTTTGCCGGTATCTAGATATTCGACACGCGACACGGGCGTAGTGTACGATTTAGTGTACCAAAAGCGTTCGTGGCCTCTCGCCAAAATGCCCCCTGCGCGACGTCCGATTGCGCGCGCGAACCCGCCACAGAGAGCGCGCGAAGATGGGAAATTAACTTTTTCGCGAAGTCTCGGACTTGCGCAATCATTCACACGATATACTATTCCTCAGATATGGGGGTTTCATGGGGCACACAGTGCACGCCTCTTCCAAGCTTTAAGTTGCAGTGACGAGGCCCGCCGCGCCAGTTGCTGTGACAGTGGCAAGCTGGCGAGGCCTGAAGCCCATGGTGGCCGTTGGGACACCGAGCTCCTCCAGCCGCGCCTCGTAGGTACGAATCACGTCGTTGTGCGCCTTGGTTACCCGCGCGAGCTCGTACTGCAGCTCCTTGATGGTGCCGTTTTTACCGGCGAGCACCTGTTGGGCCGTGGCGGAGGGTCAAGTCAGGCGCATGCTTAACGGGGCCTGGCGACAGCCTTCGCGCTGGATATGTGCGCGTTTGTTGGGCATCTAGGGCCACGCACATCGTCGAGCCGCTTCGAGACTGAGCCGAGCACAGCGGGGTCCAGGTTGGCCGCCGAGAGTACCTCGGAGAGCTGAGCGTCCTTTTGCTCGAGCGTCTCGTTCACCGTGGCCAGCTTGCGCTCGAGAAGGATGTTCTTGAAGCCCGACTTTTGCTGCACGTCGTAGATGGTCGCCTCGAACTTGTCGTAAAGCGCGTCCCGCTCCTTCTCCACGTGAGAGTGCCGCTGTCCGAGCACCTTCGGGCGAGGAGGGGCCGTCGGCCGCTAGTCTAGAAGGGCTGCCCGTGCGTCCCGGCGGCGCCTCGTGCTCCCATTTGAGGTCGCGCAGCTGGCCCTCGAGTGTGTGGACCCGCGCCTTTGCAGTCTGCAAGCTGACCTTGTCCTTTGAGTAGTTTGCGAGCTCCTTCCGGAGGCCCTCCACCTGTGTCGGGTGGCGAGGCACAGCTGAGAGATCGGGGGCCTCGCCGCAGCAGCGCGCCCCTGCGCCGTGCGCCTCCTTGAGCGCGCGTGAGAGTGGCTCGGAGAGCTTCTTGTTCTCCTGCGCAATCTCGTACATCAGCTTCTCATTTGCCACCTGCGCACACGACGCACGGCCAACGGTGCTGAGGAGCTCAATCGCCACCACACCCCGGACTGGCGGAGGGTGCCTCGCGCTTCTTCATCTCTGACGCCTCCTCCTTGAGCGAACGGATCAGGTCGAGGTTGTTGTGCGTGATGTCGTTGTAGTAGTTCTTGATCTCGCCGAAGGCCTTCTCGTGCTTCTTCATGAGCTCATTGATGTGGTTGTTCTTGCGCTCCTCGATCTCGAGGATCTCCACCTTGCGCCGCAGCTCGAGGTCGTCTCGCAGTAACTTCATCTTCTTTTCGTACCTGGAGGGCGGGCATCGCGTTGGACTGAGGAGTGCGAGCTGTGCGTGGTGGGACGATGGAGAGGAGCACTCGTGCACGCGTGCTAGATGGTGACGTGTGATGCTACGGGCGCGCACTTGGAGCTGAGCTCGGTCACCTCGCGCTCGTACTGTTGCCTCAGCTTGGTGATGTTCTTGTCATTCTCGAGCCGCAGCTCGCGGATGGCATCCTCGTGCGCCAGCTCGAGCTCCTTCAGCTCCAGCTTGAGCGAGCGCTTGTCCTAAGTCCACGCGAGAGGCAGGTGGATACCACGGCACTAGGAGGGCGATAGCGAGAGGGCGTACCTTCTTCGACTCGGACTCGTTTGAGTGGTGCTCTCCCAGCTGAAGCTTGAGCGCGAGCTCTCCCGCCTCCTTGAGCTGTGCGACGTTGTTTTGGTGCTCATAGAGCAGGTGCTTGACCTGCGCCAGCGCTGAGTGCACTGAGCGCTTGGCACCGGCGACAGAGAGAGAGAGAGAGAGAGAGAGAGAGAGAGAGAGAGAGAGAGAGAGAGAGAGAGAGAGAGAGAGAGAGAGAGAGAGAGAGAGAGAGAGAGAGAGAGAGAGAGAGAGAGAGAGAGAGAGAGAGAGAGAGAGAGAGAGAGAGAGAGAGAGAGAGAGAGAGAGACTCGGAGGGGTGGAGATGAGGGGATGCGCGCCTTTTGCTTGTAGACCTTGACCTCCACCTGGTGTCGCTCTTCGAGCTCCTCCATCTCCCGTTCCTTGTTGCGTCCCTCCGCCTTCCGGTCCTCGAGCTCCTTCTTGCATATCTCCCAAAAGGTGGCCACCTGCAACCGGTCACTGAGTCACCGATGAGTGTCCGTGAGTGATGGTATGAGAAGATCACACCCCGAGGGCACAGTTCTCTCTCTCTCTCCCTCCCTCCCTCCCTCCCTCCCTCCCTCCCTCCCTCCCTCTCCCTCCCCCCCTCTCTCTCCCTCTCTCTCTGCGCGCGCCTTGTCGCGCTCAAGCTGAAAGTAGTTGCGCTCTTCCCTCTCGTGCTCCAGCTGCGGCGTGCAACGGCAGGCGGCTCAGGGGAGGAGAGGGCACGCAAGACTCCACGCACCCCGGCCTGCACCTCAGTCTGCAGCTGGCGAATGGTCTCCTGCAGCTCAGCGCTTGCGCCCTCGCCCTCGCCGCCGCCGTCACCGCCGCCCGCACCGCCGTCGCCGCCGCTGTCGCCGCCAGACTTGGGCTTGTCGCCCTTCTCCTTGCCCTTCTTCTTGGGGGCTCCTCCCAGCAAGCTCAGCCGCAGGTCGAGTGTGGCGGCTGGTGCGACGCGCTGCTCCGCCAGAGGTCTATCGTCGACCAGCTGCCGCCCAGCATGCACGTACCGCTGCAGGGCCGCGGGAATGCCTGCGGCCAAGGTTGGGCGCAATGTGAGCAATGACGCCCGGTGCGATGGAGGTGCACCCAATCAGCGCACCCTCGCGATCCTCCACGGCAAACCTGACCGCATCGAGGGAAGAGCCCGCGCCGCTGGTCGCCACCTCGACGGCGATCGACCGAGCGTGCGGCAATCTGACGAAGATTTGCATGGCAGACCAAGGCAAGCCCGCGCGTAACGTCAGTCGCTCAAATCAATAGTTTCTTTTCTATCCTTATTTATAGGCACAAATCCGCCTGTAGACACCTCTGAAGTCTGTGGTGCACTGGCACTAGCCATACTTACGCAGGGGATGCGTGCCGCTACAACTGTAGCCACTGTAGCCAGGAGCTTCCCAGCCTCCGGCGTCCACCGGGAGCCTCCCGGACCATTTACAATTTCTCCCTCTTAAGCGATTCCTGAACTCTTTGAAGTTCGAGCTCCAAAAAAGAAAAACTCCGGGGACGCCAAAGTCCCAGCCAGGTGCACAGCCGATCTCGTGCACAGCCGATCTCCGCCGACAAAGCCGGCTGCCGACCGCCATGCGGCTGCTGCAGCTCTCTACTCATGGCGCTCACGCTCTGCAGAGCGCGCTAATCGCCGCGGCGCTCGCCGCATCCATCTCTAGGGCGGCCATCGAGCCGGCCCTTGCCATTGGGCCCAATGACATGAACATCGGCCTGAGTGTCAAGGCGCGGGTCCCTCCCGTTAGCCCTGCTGCCTCCCGGCTCCTCGCTGCACCGCCCACACTCGCCGCGTCAAGCATCGGCCTCCCTCACGACCGCCTCCTCGCCACACACTGCCGCGCCCTCACCACCATGCGTCACTTTTGCCACACCTCACCGCCGCCTCCCTCTGCCGCCGAGGCCTACGAAGAGTGCGACTGCCCGCCAGAGCTGGCGCAAGGCCGGGCGGGCGGGGCGCTGGGCGCGGGGGCCGGCGGCTCTGGCATTGCCCAGAAGTGCGTGCGGGTCAGCGCTCAGGTAGACAACCCCCGGAAGGAGGCTGTCGAGGACGCGGGCGTCTTTGGTGTGGTCACCGAGACGACGACGGGCATGTCGGTCCTCGGCAACGGCCAGGACGGCAAGAACGACGCGGGGCAGTTTGCGATGATCCCCAAGGTGCCTCCTGGCAAGTCGGACGTGGAGTTCGTATTCGTCTCGCAGCAGGCGGACGACTGCGTGCCGAGCAAAAAGAAGGTGGACGGCAAGCTGGTCATAACCACGTGCCCGGTGCAGGGCTCGAGGCCGCTGGTCGGCCTCTCGTTCGACAAGATGAAGGCCATCGCCTACCCGGGCGGAGATCGCTACAAGCTCTACGACGAGTGTGAGCAGAACGAGTTCGCCGAAGGGTGTTGACGCCACAGGTGACCGCACTCTTCCGCACGTGTCGTCGCCCGCCTAGTGTCGCCCAAAGCCGAGAGCGTATAGGAGAGGAGCTCCGGAGCGTGTGGAGAAGCGGATATTCTGCACGCATGCCGGTTCGATCTATACACCATGTGCCGTGTCAACCGGCTCAACCGCCACCCCCCTCGCCCGGAGTGATTCTCTATAACATACATGTAAACGTTCTGCGGTGTGCGGTGTGCGCATCGCTTCGCCGCTCCGTCGATCGCACCCCCCGCGCGCGCGCGCGCGCGCCGCACCCCGCACGCGCGCGTCTTGAGCACACACAAGTCACAAGCGACAAGGCACAAGGCTGCGAGTGCGACCAGTCCGACACACATTCGTACAGCTCACGACACACGATCGATATTTGTCGCACTGCACCACAAGCGGCTAAGGCTAAGTCAGATGGCAGGTATGGAGGCCTTGAAAGCTGCGAGATCAACAGGGGCGGGAGGGGTCGCAACGTGCTGTAGTCCGAGCGCGTCCAGTGCTTCACGGCACTGCCCGGCCGTGAGGCCGCGAGTGCTTGCAACAGAATACATTTGGAATAGAGTCTCGATGTCGCTGTCGCTGAAGAAGTGGCGTGGCGATGCGGGATCCGCCACCGTGTGCAACGCCTGGAGCTCGCCCACCAGGTACGCGCGGGGATCCGCTGGCCTCTCGATGAGAAGTTTCTGCGCGAGCAGCTCCAGGAGAGGAATGATCTTGTGCTGTTCCAGATAGGCGGCGCTTTGCATCGCGGGGTCCTTTTCGGAACGGGCCCGCCGCACATTGGACTCAGCCGTCGGGTTGATCCGCTCCCTCCTGCCCCGCAATTGCGCCTGGATCACCGATGCCTGCATCGCCTGCTCCTCCTGCTGCAAACGTGCAGCCCGCCGCTGGGCGTGACCCCTGGCGCCCGCGCCGAGCACGGCCGAGGCCCTCTCCTTGCTGGCCTCCATTTGCTGTGCCTTATTGCCGCGTGTGTGTACCTGCGGAGGCGTGCGCGGTGTGTGACGAGCCTGCTGACACACACACATTCAGGCGTGTGCGGTGTGTGACGAGAGCCTCTCATTAGGTGCCGGACCGAGGTGACCGAGGTGCTCCCTCGCGTGTGTGGAGACCTGCGCCAGCGCACGATGGGTTGTCGCCCCCGCTCGCCGTAACGTCGACGTCAGAACTTGTGTGTGAAGTCAAGGCGAGGGGACGGGGGGACTCTTCCTCCATCCTCGAGGTACTCCCACGCCTCTCGGGGTTTTATCTGGTGAGTCAACCCGCCTCGGCGAGACTGCGTCAGCTGCCCCCACAGCAGGCTGGAAGTACCTCGCCAGGCGGGGGGTCGTTGTGAAACAGTGCCTCTTGGGAGAGAGACAGAGTTGTGTTGTTGTGTGTTGTTGCTCTTGTGACCCGCGCCTCCCCATTGCAGTCATGGTGATTGTGTGTGTGTGTCTCTCTCGCCATGCTGTCTGTCTCGCTGGCCCCGGACCGCTACGTCACGGCGGCATCTGGTGGGTCGAGATCGGGGGCGCGAAACGTCGAATCCTTCCGTTGAGAACGTGCCAAGTTTCGTGTGCCCGTCGTACCCGAAGTTAAAAAGGCGCACGCCCACGCTCCTCAAATCCGGCGCGCAGACCGTCAGCAGTTTTGCTGACGGTCGACGGCGCATGCGGCCCGTGCAAGGGCAGGCGGTCTCGACGGCCGCGCGTGGTAGCTTGCGGCCGCTCTCCCGACGCCTTCTAGAGTCATGGCAAACCTGCGACCGGTTTACTGGCTGGCTCGTGCTCGTGCAGCTGGGGTTAACCATTGTGGGACTCATGCTGGCCACACTTCTCTTCTTTCATGACAGCGGTGCGGATCATATCGGGGCCGGCTCTCCCGACTGCTTTGCGCGATGGGGCCTTTGGATGTCACCCCCCGCGCTCTTTTGGGGAGGCATCGCCGGTGCGAGCACACCTGCCGCTCCTGCACGGCTCTGCCGAGCTGCACCTCTCCTCTTGCCCCGCGACGCAGCACCGCGAGCTCTAGACCGTCTAGACCGCAGTGGACCTAGCCGCTCGCCCCCGCTCACGCCCCCCCCCCCCCCCCCCTCTCCCACGCAGGGATCTGCACCCTGCATGGCCACCGAAGACAGCACCACGACTCGCTGCTCTCGTCATACGAGCTCAACACGCTGCTTGCTCCCTTCTCGCTCTTCATATTCGTGCTGCTCATCTTCCGCACGCTCTATGCCCCTCATCGCGCCGAATGCGCCTCACGACATCTCCACCGCTGGCACGAGCCGGAGCCGGAGCACGACCTCGTGCAAGCGCTGCGCCTCTCGTGCGTGGAGGGCGCCCTCACCGTGGCGCTCGCGCTGGTGATGCAGGTGCAGGCTTGCGTCTGCATCACCGCCGCTCACGCCGTCTCCACCACGCGCAAGCGGATCTTCCCTGCCGATTCCGAGATTGTCGTGCACGCCGTCGAGGGGGCGACACGCCGGCTCAAGTACGGCTGGCGACAGCACGCCACCTCGGACGGCCGTGTCTTCTTCTCGCATACGAAGTCTGGGCGCGTGCAGTGGGACCCGCCGGCGGAGTTGGACCTCGCCGCGCTGGATACCGTACCCGAGAGCCCAAGAGGCAGGAGTCATGAGTAGGTCAATTACGGTATAGAGAGAGAGAACCGGGGAGAGCGTGGCAGAGGGAGGAGAGCGGAGAGAGAGAGCGACGTGGTGCTCTGAAGTAAACACGCACTGTGCTGTTTGTGTTTGTGCATGACGCTCACCGAGGCCGCGGGCGTCGCCGTGGGCCTGAAGGGGTCTACGAGTCTTCAAGTGTCTAGAGTGACACGACACCCCCTATAGCGCCTATATACGCTAAACGCCGCTACCTTCGCCACCGCAAGCTGCACACTAAGGCCTTTGTCCACGTCTCGAACGACAAGACCCACGACTCTTACGCCGCGCAGACCTTCATCAACAAGACGATTGACTACCTCGAGGAGCAGTATGTTCGGCCGTGTGTGCGCACACGCGCTTGGAACAGACTCCGCCCATATCACCCCGTGCGCCGTGGTGGACACGGTGGGACGAGCGGGGCACAGAGCCATGGGTTGTGGTACTTTACAGACTGAGTAGGGAGACTCGCTCCGGCGACGTCGTGAAAAAGAAACACACTTGTGCTCGGCGACACGCCTCGGCTCGTTCTCGTTGGCTTCATCACCCTCTGCTGATTGGGTGCGAGGACCTCTCCTCAACGTCTGTCGAGGCCTCGCCCTCCAGCTGTCTCTGCACCTCGATGCTGTCTTTCATCGTGAGCTCCGCGTCCGGCCTCGTCGTGCCACGCGTCGCGCGCTCCACCCCTCGTTGCGGTGCGCCCACCGCCGTCACTCAGGGCGAGGTGCATGGCGAGGGGGGCGCCTACGTTGCGGGCCACTGGGTGCCGCTCGAGCTTTGCAAGGAGAAGTTCAACATCGCGGGAGGCTCGAACGAGAAGACGCCGGCGGGCCCGTGCCCCCGGTCTATCACGCGCCACTCGTCAGCCAAGCCGGACGGCAGCTACGATGTTGCCATTATCGGATCCGGGTGCATCGGCGCCGCCGTGGCGCGCGAGCTCTCCAAGACGACGGCCTCTGTCGTGATGCTGGAGGCGGCGGACGACGTGTGCCAGGGAGCGACCAAGGGCAACTCGGGCATCGTTCACGCGGGCTTCGACGACAAGCCCGGCTCGGTGCGCGCCGCGCTGTGCTGGAAGGGGAATCAGCTCTTCCCGCAGCTCGACTCGGAGCTCCACTTTGGCTACCAACTTACCGGCTCGCTGGTGGTCGCGTTTGGCGAGGAGCAGGAGGCGCATCTGCACGAGGCGCGCGGAAGCCTCTCGGCCCAGCACGCCCCCCCTCCCCCCCCCCTCTCCCGTCCTCTCTACTGCAGCACGGCCGTGGTCCACAGCCCCGGCCTCAGCTCTCCACCACGACAAGCGCCATGCCCTGCCCCACAGCTGCTCGCGCGCGGCGCCGAGAACGGCGTCAAGAACCTGCGCATTGTCGGCGAAGAGGAGCTCCGCCGCATGGAGCCCCGCCTCGCTCCCGGCGCCACCGCGGCGCTGCACTCGCCTGACGCGGTGAGACCAGACACCCCTGCTGCTCCGTCACCGCAAACATAGCCTCCCCCCCTCCCTCCCCGCCGCCATCTCCGCCGCCTCCTGCCAACGCTCCGCCGCGCGTGCCAGGGCACACTCATCCCTTACGAGTACACGATCGCGCTGGCGGAGAACGCGGCCGACAACGGCGTTGAGGTGCGCACGCGGCGCGAGGTGCGCGGCATCGCAAAGGACAAGGTTGCCTCCTAACTCGACTCCGGACCGGCTGCCGGAGCCTTCTCGGGACGTCTCTGAACCTTCCTCTAGGCGGCCGGCCTCTTCGACATCCAGATGGAGCACTGGGAGCCAAAGGAGTTCGTCGAGGCGACGGGCGGCGGCCCGCTCTCGGCGCTGCGCAAGGCGCTCTCGGCGGCGGCGCCGGCGCTCGGCCGCTACTTTGGCGGCGAGGACGAGGCGGGCCCGTGGAAGGACTACCCGCAGCTTGTCAAGGGCGAGCAGGCGGTCGACGTCGAGGCGATGAAGGTGGGAGGCTCCGGCTCGCGCCGCGCGATGGGCGGCGTGACTGTCGCGAGGGAGACGGTGCGCGAGACGTAGGTCATGCGCATGACATGTCCAGGACACGGCCATGACAACAGAGCGAGACGTGCCCCGCAGGTGCGCGCCAAGTACGTCGTCAACTGCGCGGGCGGCGCGTCCGACAAGGTCGCTCGGCTGGTCATATAACATAATAATTGTATATTATACTCCAATTCCTATTATTATGTAATAAGGTCGCTCGGCTGGTCGGCGACGAGTCGTTCCAGATCAAGCCGCGGCTGGGCGAGTACGTCCTGCTCAAGAAGTCGCAGGGGGACGCCTGCAACCACATCCTCTTCCCGTGCCCCGGACCGCTCGGCGAGCCTCCCCCCGCCCCCTCTTCTTGCCCTCCCCCTTCCTTCCCCGCTCCCCGCCCCCGCCCCCCGCCCGCTCGACTCCGACTCGCAACCCCTCGACCCGCCCCCCACGCGCGGCGCAGGCAAGGGCATCCTCGTCCAAAAGACGCTCTGGGGCAACCTCATCCTCGGCCCCACCGCGCGCGACGTGGACAAGTGGCCGACCCCCGGCGTCGACCCCGACTCGAAGCAGCAGGTTCTCTCCTCCATCCTCTCCGCCTGCCGCAGCCTCGTGCCCGACTTTGAGACGGACGACGCCTTCCACTCCTTCTCTGGCGCGCGTGCAAAGTCGAGCCGCGGCGACTGGATCATCGAGCGGTGCGCCACCGAGCCCGACCTGATCCACGCGGCCGGCATCGACTCGCCCGGCATTGCCGGCTCTCCCGCGATCGCGCTCGAGGTCGTCCGGCTGCTCGGCGAGGCCGGGCTCGACGCGCCCGCCGACCCAGCCTTCAACCCGAGCCGGGCGGCGGTGGTCGTGCCCAAGCGCGGGGACGAGGGCCTCGTCTACACTCCCGACGACAAGGAGAGCCTCAACGCGCTCGGCGTCTCGGCCGCCGAGAACGTCGTGTGCAAGTGCGAGAAGGTGACCGAGGCGGAGGTGGTCGACGCTTGCCGCCGCTCGCTCCCGATCGACTCGACGCAGGCGATCGGAGAGCGCCAGAGAGAGAGAGAGAGAGAGAGAGTCAGAGAGCGCCGGAGTGCCCACCCGCTGCTCCCGAGATCGCCCGAGATCGCCCGAGGTTGCCCGAGGTTACCCGAGGTTACCCGATCGACTCGATGCAGGCGATCCGCAAGCGGACGCGCGCGGGCATGGGCGGCTGCCAGGGCAAGCCGTGGAACTACGGCTGCGAGTGCCGCGTCGCGCAGATCATCGCGCGCGAGACGGAGGGCCTCCCGGTGGCCGAGGTTGGGCGGCGGCCGTGGTCGGCGACATCGCAGTTCCCGCGCCGCTGGCTGTCGGACGGCGACAAGGAGAACCTCAAGGCGTGGTCGCAGCCGCCGCCCGCGGAGGCGGACGAGACGGCGCGCAAGCTGGAGGAGGCGCTCCCCCTCGAGGTGTCGCCCGTCGAGGCGGCGGAGGCCGAGGCGGAGTAGGCGCCAAGCCGCAAGCAGCGCCCACGCAGCGCCCCCAGCTCCTCGTGGCGGGGGCCCGAGCTCGAGATATGATCCGATCTTCTCGCGCAGTACTCCATGCGGCGCCGGGCAGTGCCCCCGGCTGTCTGCGCGCCCTGGCCGAGCGGCCAGCGTGGGAGCACTAAGCACCGCCGCGATTGCGCATCGCTCGCGCTCGCCATTTTGCGTAAGTATGCGAGTATCGCGTACATCTCCGCGTCTATCGGCTCCCACATGTTCGGCAACTTTCCTCCCCACATTCCCGCCCCAAACGCTATCTCCCCTTCTTCACAGGGTCCGATCTTCACTGGGACACAGCCACCACCCTCGCCTTAAGACTATGGCAGCCGCTGCGCTGGTCGCTCGCGTGGGAGACAGGAGTGTGCCCTGGCCCCGTCGCTCGTTCCTCTATCTGGTCTCTCCCTGACCGTGTAACCCTCTGGCTTGCTCGTTGCTCCTCTTGGTCTTGCCGGCGTGTGCGCCTTGTGCGTGTGTAACGAAAAGCATCCAGCCCGAGCGGCGAGTACTGTACATATCAGATGATGTCTCTGATCCTGATGTCTCTCGGGGCGCTCTCGCGGGGTCTCGCTCTCGGCAGTAACGGCACTCGGGAACTGCTGCTCTCGCTCGCCCTTTTTGAGCTTTGTCTCTAATCGACTAAAATTATGAACAGGCTACGTAGAGGGTGTGGATGCTGGGTTGAACAAAATCGGAGGACGCGACCCACTTCGCCACAGACGGTCCCGCGCCTCGCCGCTAAGACAGTGGCACGCACCGCGCAGCGGCGCGTGCCACTGTCTTTGTCCGGAGTGAATACTCCAACGCGCTCGTCGGTGACGGTGTCCTCCAACCTGCGCCGCGCTCGGCGAACCTCGACAGCGCTTTCGGTGGCATGCAGCTCTTTGCGACAGAAGCCTGGAGAGCAGCTCCTCTGCTGCTCACACACTCTGCACAGCTGACACAGCCTACTGTGCGGCTGCCACAGCTGTGACAGCGATGGGCTCGCCCTCACTGGCCCTCAGTCACTTGTGCTGCGGCTTGTGTGAGCGACACTGCTCGGCGACTGCCGGCACACTGTGAGACCATGGGTGTGAGGTCAAACCACGCTACCAGCGCTTGGTCACATCGGCCCCGAGGTCAGATCCATCTACTCTGTTGATGACAAGACTTGTCTACTCGCTGCAGCCGAGCAGGAGGGCTTGGCGCACAACCCCTGTTCAACTCACCCTCCACACCCCGTACAGGGACCGCTCGAATCTCGATAGAATCGCGAGCTGTGCAACGCCTCCATGAAGGCTCCAAGTCCAACCTGAACCTCACTCGCCCCCACGAGCCCCACGTCCTGTGTGAAACATTACGTCCTGGTCGTTGCGTCAAAAAGCCCCGGTAAGCCGGGTGTGTGCGTGATGACTGATCGCTGAGATGCATCCGCACGCTTCGCTGACCCCGGGGGGGACTCAAATACCCACCACGCGACTGAGGCGGGCGCCATCTCTACGCGGACCGTCACGGAGAAGTCTCGCCGCAGCCGCACCGTTGTGGCCTCGCCCCCCATACGCGAGACGCTCGCCACGTCGTCGAGGCCCGAGTAGTAGAGCGGCACGCGCAGCGTCGTGTTGATGGCCGCTGCGCGGCTCTGGTGGAAGACCACGAGCATCGCCCGCTCGCGACACTTGGCTGCGACCGGCTCGACGTGCAAAAGCGCGTCGATGCCGTTGCCGTCGGCGCGCTTGAGGTGGACCATGTCGGCGTGCAGTATCGTGCGGTACTTGTTGTTGAAGGCGACGTACCGCTGCACGAGCGCCTCGCTCGCCGGCTCCTCGTCGTCGTAGAGGCGCGTGCCGCGGTAGCACGGGGAGACGCCCGTCGCGAAGTACATCGACAAGTAAAACTCCCATTCGCCGTGCAGGAAGCCGGCCGGCTCGACGCAGCACTGCGGCCAGCCGCCGTGGTACTTCACCTGGAGGGCCAGATTGCAGTCGGTGTGTGTGTGTGGGGGGGGAGGGGGGGGGGGGCGGATTACAGGCCGTCGGCTCGTCTCACACACGGGCACACGGACCAGAGTACAGGGTCGCGTTGACGACTGCGTCGTAGCATGCATCTAGGGCTCGGCACGAGGGGCACAAACATCCACCCCTGGGAGGGCGCCTTGACCCAAGTGCCGTCGTAGATGTTCTGTCTCGCGAGCGTGATTTGCTCCCACAGCGGGAGGTTCCAGTTCGTCTCTACGTACCCCATCCCATCCTTGTTGATGCCTCGAAAGTAGTAAGGGTCGGGCGCGTGCACGTACATTCCCTCCTCCTTGCACCAGGCGGAAAACTCCATGTTTCGCTCGTACTTCGGAGAGTTTGGGGGGGGGGGGGGGGGCCTGAGGCCAGGGGGAAACAGGAGCCTGTTTAGGTTTTTCCAGGGGCCGGTCTTTCGCACGCAGGTGCAGCGAGGGACGGTCGGGGGGAAAATTTCGCCGGCCGCCTGGGTCCACGCCGAGTCCTCCTCCCCTGAAACAAAAAGGCGGCCCGTAAAAAAAAAACGAGCCGCCCGAGGGTCAACGCCGAGCTCCCCTCGCCGCGGGGGGGCGCGGGCTCCTTCGAGGGGCACGAATGGCCCTCATACGGCCCGTCCGTCTCGATTGCGTCGAGGCCGGTCGCCTCGATGAAGTCCTTGACTCTCCGAAAGTACCCGTCAGACCAGCCGCTTGCGAGACACGCGGCGCCTACGCACAGCGCGTCCGGCTTCTCCGACATGCGACGCTCTGCTTTCGGCCAGCCGCTGGCCAGGCACGCGGCGCCGTTCCACGCGCCCGACGCGTTGACGCAGTCGCCGGCGTGGCCGACTCTGCGCGAGGAGGCCATGAGGTTGTAGCCGCCGAGCTCGATGCCGCGCGAGTGTGCGTACTCGACCGACGCGGCGACGGAGCGGACGTAGGCGGGGTCGGTCGACTCCATGTCGAGGCCGGAGCCGAAGCTGAGAATGATCATCTCGAAGCCGACGGCGGCGCACTGGTCGACCGCGCGCCGGATGCCGGCCTCGGTCGCGTCGGTGAGGTGCAGGAAGGTTGGGTTCTCCGTGACCTGGGGCGCGAGCGTGCGGTACATCCGGCGGAGGGCGAGGCCTTGCCGCTCCGCCTCGTCGGAGTCGTGCAGGAGCACGTATGTGCGGAAGGAGGCGAAGGAGCGGCCGTGGAAGCCGGCGGGGCCGAGCTGCGCTGCCGGGCCCCGCGGGTAGACGGAGCGGAGGAGCAGCGCGCCGTTGCCCTGCGTGCACGTCGTGCAGCTCTCGTCCGGTCCGAGGCGGGTGGTGCCGCGGGAGGGGTCCTTCGTGCCGCGCGTCATCTCGGACGCCATGTGCACGCGGCCGCTGGTGCTCGCGCCTGTGACGCGCCCAGCACGGTGGAGGAGACATGGGCGAGATCTGGCAGAGGTGGCCGAGACGTGGGCGCGCCTGTGATGTGCCCTCGCTCCGCGTGCGGCCAGTAGCCCGTCGCCTAAGTCAGGCCAGGCCCGGGAAACCTTCCACGCTGCGGGGCAAGGAGCCAGGCATTCAAAGTGCAAGGCCCGTTGCGCGTGGGTGGTGTGTGCGTGCGTGCGTGCGTGCGTGCGTGCGTGCGTGCGTGCGTGTGTGAATGTGTGTGTGTGTGTGTGTGTGTGTGTGTGTGTGTGTGTGTGTGTGTGTGTGTGTGTGCGTGGCGTGGCGAACCGCGAGAGCGCTGCCCTACCTGCTGCCTCGGCGCGCGCGCGTCTGTCTGTCTGCCTTTCCGTTTGTCTGTGTATCTGTCACCTCATTTGTGAGACGGAGCACGTCAGTGGCAAGCGACTCGAGGACCACACTCCCTCCTCTGCCCGAGCAGGTCACGGCGACGTGCTTCTCGTAGAGCGGCAGGCCGCGGTACAGCGCGTACACGACCGTGACGACGACATCGCGGTGGGCGGCAGGCGCACCCTCCGGCGCGACAAAGTCGACGGAGAGGGTCAGCCCGCGAGGCGGCCTATTCATACAGCTTGCGCTGGAGAGTCGCTCTCCCCAGGGAAAGGGAAAGGGAAAGGGCGAGGCGTGGCCAGGAGAGAGACGCGTCAGAGTGCCGTACGCCGGGAGCCCACTTGTACCGCGCGGTCGGCGCACCCGTGCGGTGGGCGGAGTAGCGGAATGCACCGGCGGGAGAAGTGAGCTCGGGCAGCTCCGACATGTTCAAGAAGGCGAAGTCCCTCTGCCCAACCAGTCCGCCGATTGAGTAGTTGACTCCATCGAGACGCATCTCCGCCTCTGGAGAGGTTGCACGGAGAAAATTTGCGCCACCTGCATCGCAATTCGAGCCGAAGCCAGAGCGAGAGAGCGCGATCGTCCCAAAGCCACCCGATGGGACGGCAAACGTTCGCGAGGCCAGGCCGTTTGTGAGGGTGAGTGTCGGCACGCCATGATGGCTGCCCTCGACAATGGCAGCATCCGGCAGCGACGATGGCGGGAGGAGGAGCCAATCCTGTGGTACGGCGTCGGACGCAACCTTGGCATGCGCTAAGATGAGCGCAACAGCCGACATGTGCGCCATGAAGGTCAATCGCGGTTGTGCCCCACTCGCTATCGGGTCCCCTGAGGGGTACCCTGGGTGGGCGGGGCCTCTACTCGCCAGGCCAACACCGTTGTGTTGCAGGATAAACCTCTACTTCTTTCCCGTCCGAGCCTGACTGTTCTTCACCTTCCTACATACGTGGGGCGAGGGGCTCGCCAAGTGCACGTTCCCAAAAATTAAGCCGTTGGCCTCATCGCTCTCTGCGCGGCCTTCCCCGCCCGGCGTGCAGCCCTGCGCCTCGCCCTCTCCCCCGGTGCCGCCGCGGCGAGGTCGGCGTCATCCCACGGGACATAGTCGACGAGGCAGCGGCGCCGAGACTGGCCGGCCGACACGTCGACGCCCGAAAAGGCCGCATACTGCTCGAGCGTGCGCCTATTGCAGTTCCGAGAGGCTCGGGAAGTTCGTAGCAGGGCTGCCTCACACCGCTCGAGAGCGCGCGCCGCGTGCCGAGCGCGTACTCTCCGAGCGACGCCCTCGCCGAGGGGCTCTGGCTGCTCCCGCGTCCGAGGAGGAGAGTGCTCAGCCGCGCCTGCGATGCCATCCACTCGGCGTGGACGCTCCGCCAGCCGCCCTTGCCGCCCTTGTCGGTGCCGTAATAGGTGCCGATGATGGGGCGCGTGGGACTGTAAAAGTCGTACCCGCTCGTCCACAGTCGCGCGCCCCGGCTGTACTCCTCGCCGTCGAAGACGTGACGCAGGTGCGGGTCGGCGGGCACTCGCCGCTCGGCGTGGCAGCGGCTGAAGGAGAGCCCTGCCCCCCAGAGCGCCGTCATGAGCGGCCGGGTCAAGCCTGCGGCGGCTGATGCCTGCTCGTTCCTCACGATGCCGGGCGACACGACTCGCGCGCGGCAAAAGTGCGGCATCTCCCAATGCCCGTTAACGTTCTTCCCGAGTTGCATTGCATTCGGCGGGTAGGCTGTCAAAATGGCATATTCATTCGCCGCCGCGCCCCACTCAGCGAGCATCCTCATGTCCCAGTGGCGCCCAAACTCCGTGTGCGCGTCGATTTGGAGGCAAAAGTCGTCCTCGTCGCGGACCAGCTGCCGCTGTTGGGCACGGGCGTACACAGGCCCAGCGGCCTCACTCGCGTTCATGCGTAGGACACGCGCGCGGCCAAATAGCGCGCAATGCGATGGGTTGGCGAATCTACCCATGCCCAGGTCTTGCAACGGCACGCCCAATCGGCGACACGCCTCGGCAATGCAGTCGGTGTCGCCTGGCGCGTTTTGCTGCACCAAACCCAACCGCACCCGCTTTGGGTGGGCGGCAGCTCTGAAGGCACTCAGCACCGTCTCAGGGCAGCGCTCCTCCCGCAGGGCAGCGATCAGCACCGTGATAATCGTATTATTCTTCAGGTGCGCAAGGTCGTACGGCCGGTGTGGCTGTGGACCAGGCCGCGGGTATGCAATCTGGGCCCACTTTCCCTTGCCAACCATCACAATGTCCGGGTCTCGCCATCCAGCAGGCAGCGGCATCGGGCCGCGGGCCCCCAGGGTTCAGCGGCGTTTTCGTCCGGCGGGCAAACTTAGAACAAAAGTTACAGCGCACGCACTGGGTGCGCTTCTTAGCTCCCCGGTCCTGGGCGTGCGGCTGATGACTGCACTCCAAGTGCTCCAAGGATACAAAACCAAGCGCTTGCGCTTCGGCGGTAGTGATCTGATCACCCGAATGCCACGACCCACGTTCGGATCGCACGATCGTCGATCGCTCCTCATCGCAAACCCTGTCAGCAGTTCACCCTCGGGTATGTTCGCAAGAACCACATACACTGAGAGAGAGACAAAAAACCTTGTGTTCATGATGTGAGGCTCTCGTCAGACGTCACTCGATGACTCAATCCCCCTCACACAGCTCGCTCTCACCAACTCTCGCAACGTGTCAAGCCCTCAACACGGCCTCCGCTTCTCGCGCTGTTTGCGGTGGGAACGGCTTCGGCCGCGCGTCGGCCCGGACATACAACGGGTGCTGCGGCTGCTGCTGCAGGGTGACGTGCAGGCAGCAGATTCGCTCCGCTCCGGCTCCCTCGGACAAGATTTCCAGCACCTCTTGCACGCGCGCGCGCATCATGCGGGCTACAGCCTTGCTGCCTGGGAGGAGGCCGTTCCCCCAGCCGCATAGCACGCGGCCGGCACGGCGCGCCGCATCTGCGAGAGCGGCGTCATTGGCGAGCGCGCCCACTGGATCTGCGGCCGCCTTGAGTGCGGCTGGCTGCGTGCTGCGATAGGCAAAGAGGTTGCACACGAAGATGCTGTCGTGGCCCCACGCCATGGCGAAGCGGATCACGCGCCGGATTGTGGGATCGTCCGAATCGCCGTCTGCTGTGGATGGGTTGAGGCCGACGAAGAGCAGCGGATTACTCTGCCGTGCTGCCGCCGTTCCGCTGCTGCTCCACGTGCGCGTGAGGCCGTAGCGATAGACTCCATCGACCGATAAGGCTGCAGACCGCCCGACAACCGAGTGCTCAATCACAGGATGCTCCCTCTCCATCGGCGGGGCCGGCATCAGGCCATCTGGCGGGCGTCGCCTCCGCTTACAGGGAGAGGCGAGGGGTGTGGCTGGGCCGGCGGCGGTAGTCCTGGAGGCTTTGCCGCGCGCCACCGACATGGCGTCGCGCGGTGGATCGAGGGAGAGATTGCGTGATTTCGACAGCAGGTCGCCGAGGCGCAACGAAGTTTCGGGAAGTGCCCGCCGGTCTGGCGAGGTACTTCCAGAGCCTGCTGTGGGAACAGCTGACGCAGTCTCGTCGAGGCTCGGGTTGACTCGGCCAGACAAAACCCCGAGAGGCGTGGGAGTACCTCGCCAGCCGCCGGTTCGCCTTTGGTTCGTTGTTGTAGGTTTTGTCACGTATCAGGTATGTCACGTGGTGGCGTGAAAAGGGAAGAAGATTTCACAGTACTTTTAGGTAGGTAGGTAGTAAGGTGAAGAACAGCCAGGCTCGGACTGGACACCAACGCGGTATGGGTGGACGCTAGACAGATGATGACGACACGCACGAGCGACACACAGACACAAACAAGCTCACAAGACACACAGCCAGCTGGCTGCCACACACCCTGAGTCGGCGTACACATAACTCAGGGCCACATCCTCCCTGTCGCCCCCCCCAGCACTCCACGGTGCCAAGGGCACAAACAAGGGCACAACTCAAACAACAGACGACAGGAAGTGATGTGTGAGGCTAGAGCAGTTTGCTCCACCTCTAGCAATCTCGCCGGCCGGCGAGGCACGGACGAGACCGTATGTGGGGTCTAGTGAGGTGTCTATGGACGCTCTCCTCATGGGCTAGCGGCCTACCGCTAGCCCTTCTCGCAGTACTTTTGTCGTGCCGCCCCCCCCCCACACACACCACGACCCACACGCCGCCGCCGCCTTTCCACCCCCCGCCCCACCTCTTCCTGTGCTGCCGCCCCGTGTCCTTGGTTTGATCGAATTAGTTGAGTGAGCGCTCGCCATGGCCAGGGCGATCCCGCCCAAGGTTGTGCCGCCTTCGGCGCAGTTCATGGCGCGCCGACGCGCCGAAAATGCCGCTGAAACGGGCGGTGCAACAACGGGCGGTGGCGCAACCGCCGCAGCAACGCCTTGGGTCGGGCCAGTCGGCTGCGCTTCGTTCTCGTGCCTGACGAGCGCGAATGTCTGCTGCTACTGGCTCTCGTGCTGGCAGTACCACCTCCTCGAGGGGCGGCAGCGCTGCTGCGGCGCTTGCGAGACGTGGAGCAACTGGACGTGCGCCACGCTTCCGAAGCCAGCGAGCATCGCGAAGCCAGCCACGCTCGAGGCACTGAGCGAGGTGGTGAAGGGCGCGGCCGCTTCAGGGCAAAGCGTGCGCGTGGTTGGTGCGGGTCACTCCTTCAACCCGGGCAAACCTGCGCGCTTCGGTCTTCTCTTTCTCTACTCATTGCTTAGAGCTCATTAAACATCGCTTAGGCATCTGGACCGACGGCCTACTCGTCTCGCTGGACCGCGTTTCCGACACAGACGTGACGCCGGTCAAGGTCAACGGCGAGACACACTGTGCTCGCCATGGGTGGGTACCAGGTCACAGCAATCCCCTCACACCAGCCGCTGTGAATAGGCGAGACGCACGTCCACGTCCAGGGAGGGACTCGGATGCGCGACCTCACGCGCATGCTGTCGAGGCACGGCCTCGCCATCGCCGCGCTCCCGTCGCACAACGCGCAGTCGGTCGGAGGCATCCTGTCGACGGACGTGCACGGCGCGCTTAGACGCGGAATACAATCCCGCCGCATTCGACTGTATTCAGCTGTGTTCACTATATCCTTCAGGCTCGGCACGCGACGTCGGGCTCGGCTTCGTCTCGGATAGCGTGATTGGCCTCGACATTGTCGATGGCGCCGGAATGGTACACCACTGCAGCGCAGCTGACCCAGACACGCAGCACGGTTTCCGTGCCGCCATCGGCGGCATCGGTGCCTCGGGGATCATCGCCGGCGCAACTTTCCGCGTCGTCCCGGCGTTCTGCTTGCACAAGTCCGAGACGACGGCCGGGCTCCCGCAGACCCTCGCTTCGATCGAAGACCTCGTGGCGAGCAACGAGCACACCGCGCTGCTCGTCTTCCCGTTTGCCGATCAGTGCTTGCTGCAGACTTGGAACCGCACAGAGGAGGCGCCACGCTGCTGCAACTGCTTCGAGGTCGGGCTTGAGCTCACCAAGGAGAGCCTTCAGAACTGCGCCATCTCGTGGCTGCTCAGCCCGCTCTCGTCTGGAGGCTGCCTCCCGGGGTGCGTCGGCCGGCTGCAGCCCAAGATTGGCGGCTGCTTCCCGGAGCAAGTGCTCGATTCGGCAGACGCGTTTACCCAGACGCTGTACCCGCTCCACCAGGAGCTCGAGTTTACGGTTCCACGCGCAAAGACGGCCGAGGTGACGCGCGACGCGATCGCGCTCTACGAGAGCTTGTACCGGAGTGGGGCCGCCCGGCCCTGGATGGCCATTGAGGTGCGCTTCACGCCGCCAGAGCACAGGCAGTCCTACCTGTCTGCCGGGGCCGACTTTGGTGGAGAGCACTCGGGCGAGGCGGTTGCCTGGTTCTGCACCGTCGTTGCGCAGACTTCCGGCGTCGCCGAGTACAACGACGCGCTCGAGGCGTGCGCGATGCAGCTCGGCGCGGCGGCGCGGCGGCGCGGGGAGAGGCAGCGTCTCTCCAGAGCAACGCGGTGTGAACAGGCGTACGCGATGCAGCGCGGCGACGCGCGCATCCACCTAGGCAAGTGGGTCAACCTCTACTCGCGGCCCACCCTCGCTGCCGCCGTCGGCGAGCGCCTCTCGCCTCTCCGGCGCAAGCCACACTCTTCACATTCGCGGCGCTGTGAACAGGAGAGGAGCCGTTTGACGATTTCCTCGCGGTGCGCGACGCAGCGGACGCGCGGGCCACATTCTCAAACGCGCTGACCGAGCGGCTGTTCGGGCTGGCAGCCTAGAAGCGCTAAGCCGCCACGATTCGTCTTTCCACTTCTGACCGAGCATGATGTACCGGTATGTGCGAATTCTGGTTACGTTTCGGGGCATCCCGAGGAAAAAAATCACGTCCTTGCGTCCCAGCCGGCCTCGAGCGCGTTCCCATCTCCATGCTATCCAGTCTGCCACGCCGTGCCGCTCGGCAGCTCCGTGGCGTCGCGGCTCCGAGCCTGCGCGGAGCTGCGCGGCCGCTTTCGACCGCCCCGTCGGATGCGCCGGAGGAGGAGCCTGAGACCAAAAAGCTCACCATGGTCGCCGCAATCAACGACGCCCTCAGGTGCCACCGCCGCCATCCACGGCCCGGCCTCGGGGCCGCGACCGCGCGCCAGCGCCCTCGAGTTTGATCCGCCGCGCCGCATTCGCAGGATAGCGCTGAAGACCGACGAGTCGGCCGTCGTCTTTGGTGAGGACGTCGCCTTTGGCGGCGTCTTCCGCTGCACGATGGGCCTGCGCGACGAGTTTGGGGAGGAGAGGGTGCTCAACATGCCGATCAACGAGCAGGGGCTCGTGGGATTTGGGATCGGGCTGGCCGCGGTGGGTAGCACCGCCATCGCCGAGGTCCAGTTCGCCGACTACATCTTCCCGGCGATGGACCAGATTTGCAACGAGGCTGCTAAGTTCCGGTACCGCTCTGGCGCCGAGTTCGACTGCGGCGGGCTGACGATCCGTGCGCCGGCGCAAGCGGTGGGGCATGGCGGGCACTACCACTCGCAGTCGCCCGAGGCCTACTTTGCGCACACGCCCGGCCTCAAGGTCGTGTACCCCGACCCTGACCCTAACCACCTACCACCCTGACAACCCTGACGCCTGACCCCGACCCTAACCACCCTAACCCTCACCCCGACCCTATCCCTGACCCCGACCACGGCCGGCCCTCCAGGTCGTGTACCCGCGCGATGCGTACACCGCCAAGGGGTTGCTGCTCTCCTGCATCCGCGACCGCAACCCGTGCCTCTTCTTCTACAGAGACAGAGAGGGAGAGGGCGGAGAGGGGGAAAGGGGGAGCTGTGCGTAGGTGCCTCTTCTTCGAGCCGAAGATCCTGTACCGCTCCTCGGTCTGCGACGTGCCCACCGGCGCACACACGCCGCCGCTCGGCGAGTCGGGACGGGGCGGGCGGTGAGGAGTGGGGACTCCGCGACTGCAGGCGACTACATGCTGCCGCTCGGGGAGGCCGAGGTCCTCTCGCCCGGAGAGCACATCACTTGCGTCGCGTGGGGGGCACAGGCAGCCGAGTAGCCGAGCTGTAGCCGAGGTAGCCGGGCTGTAGCCGAGCTGCAACCGGGCCTGCAACCGGGGCTGCAACCGGGGCTGCAACCGGGGCTGCAACCGGGGCTGCAACCGGGGCTGCAACCGGGGCTGCAACCGCTGCAACCGGGCTGTGGCCGGGCTGTGGCCGAGATAGAGCGCCTCGCGTGCGCCGCGTGGGTGGTGCGCAGGAGCACAGCAAGGCATGCCCCGCCGTCCTCCGACGAGGGCCACGCCTGCTGTGCTGGCAGGTGCACACGATGGCGCGCGCGTGCGAGCGGGCGGCGGCAGAGGGCGTGTCGTGCGAGGTCATCGACCTGCAGACGATTGCGCCGTGGGACATGCACACGATCCGCGACTCTGTCCAGAAGACGGGCCGGTTGCTGGTGACGCACGAGGCGCCACTCACCGCCGGCTTTGGCGCCGAGGCTCGCCGCCGCTAGATCCCAGCCACCCCGCCGAGTGTTGTGCCGAGTCCCGCCGCAGCGAAGCCGCTCGGCTGTCGGATTGCGTCGCCCCGCCAGCAGCTGTGCTCGTGGGGCCGTGCCGAGGCTTCAGGCGCTGCGGGATTGCCCCACTCTGCGCCGCCGACCGCTCTGCCCTCCCGACGTAGGTTGCCGCCGCCATCCAGGACGCGTGCTTTGACCACCTCGAGGCACCGATCGCGCGCGTGTGCGGCGCCGACACGCCCTTCCCGCTCGCGTTTGAGAAGCTGTACCTTCCGGACGAGCTCAAGATTTACGACGCAATCATGCGGACGGTGCAGTACTAGCGGTAGCGCGGTACTCATGGCAGCAGCATTGTGGCACTGGCAGCAGCGATGTGTCCCCTCCCTCCAGTCGCGCTCGATTCACGCCGTCCAGCCTTCCCGCCCGAAGGGGGGGGGGGGCGGGGGGGAGTCGAGAGGCGCGTCAGCCTTTTCGCACCGCAGGGGGGGCGAGGGGACCGCCGCCCTCACTACTGCATGTCCGCCGCGCGCCGAGCAACGTCTAGCGCGTCCTGGCCTGCGACAGGCCGCGTGTGTTTTCTGCCGCTTGCGGAGTTGATGTCACGAAAGGTAGTTGCTAGTGGTCGATCCCGCGCCAGTCGTTCTCGTTGCCGGCGCCCAGCTGTGCGTGTATAAGCAGTGTCGCTACTCGTACCACTCTCGGAATCCTGAGCCCTGGCTGTCAGGCTGTCAGGTGCTGTCAGGTGATCTGTCGGGCTGTCGGGCAGCTGTCAGGCTGTCACGTTAGGGCCTGACAGCGACAGAGCCCCTCGACTGTCAGACTCTGCTGTCAGGCTGTCAGATACGTGCTGTCAGGCTGTCAGAGAAGTGCTGTCAACGCTGTCAGGCTGTCGGGCACTGTCAGGCGCTGTCCGGGGTTTGCTGTCAGGCTGTGTCAGACCAGGGCTCAGTCGGAATCTGCGGCAAAAGCAGACGCTCGAGTGTGTGGCACGAGCGTCGCGCCGCCGCCGGGGCCACAGCCGCACAGCCCCGACATACACAGCCCCGCCACACCCTGGCAGTGGCACACGCCCGGGGAGCCGTCGTGTTTTGATCAAGTTTTTGATCTCTCTCGGTGAGCGTGGGGGGCCGAGCCGCCCAGCCGCCTCGGGGTGGCGGGCGGGCGGGCGTTTTGAAAAACAGAAAAAAAACAGAAAGAAAACAATCCATCGGGGTGTGTGTGTGTGTAGTGTGTGGGGGGGGGGACCCTGGGCGTAGAAAATACGCCCAAGGGGGTCCAGAGGGGGGGGCAAGTGGAGGCGGCGCGGGGGAAGCATAGACACCGTGAGAGCAGGAAGGGCGCTTAGGATCGGCTTCGTGAACAAGGGTTTCCAGGGTTTTATTTAGATCACAGATCAGTATTGGTGTGAATGAACGGGGAACGGCACACATCCCCGCACGAGAGGTCAGCGGCGCGCAGTGCCTCTCTCGCAGGCTGGGTTTTGGGATTTGGCTATTAGTATTTTCGAGATTCGACCTTTCGAGCGCTTGTTTTTGTTTTCACATTTCAGAAAGTACGTTTCAGACTAGCACTGGGGGGGCCGACCCCCTCAGGCTCAGCCGAGAGGCGGCGCGGGGGCGGGCGCCCACTCGCCACTGGCCACTCGCAGTGAAACCACCCCGGGGCCAACCCGCTTCGGTTTCGTCGGTTCCAAGTGCACTAGGAACCCACGAAACCCGAAAAGAAAACGTGTAACCCCCTTCGAGTGTATCTCGAGTGTGAGGCGCCAACACTGGGCGTTGCCCGCCGTTCG
This sequence comes from Emiliania huxleyi CCMP1516, assembly GCF_000372725.1. Lineage (NCBI taxonomy): Eukaryota > Haptophyta > Isochrysidales > Noelaerhabdaceae > Emiliania > Emiliania huxleyi. The sequence continues at coordinate 92,983 of NW_005200081.1, read as the reverse complement.
AACCTGCCATGATGCCGGTAGCCGCCGCCCTTGCCTCCCGAGCCCGAGAGACCAGCCGCGCCGCGGCCCAGCGCCTCCTAGAGGTCGCCGCCCTCCCGATTCGCGCAAAAAAGAGAAGGGTGTGGGCGTGGAAGCGACACCGACGGAATGCGCGGCGGAAGGAGCGAGGGAAGCTAGACCCCGACCTAGCCTTCTACGGGGTACCCGCAGTCGAACCCAACTTGAGCCCGCTCGAGAGGGCAGACAAACGGGCGCAAAACCTGGGAATGGGGCCCCTCATCGACGAGGACCTAGCGCACCTGGGGATACCCGCGGCCTACACGTGGCACATCCCCATCACCGAGTGGAACGCGCTCATGAAAGCACTGCACGGAAACGGAATGAGCAAGGGCAAACAGAAGAGGGCAACCGGGAAGAAGGCGCACGAACAAGCCCATTTCGCCACCCTCAACGTCTGCGGCGGGGGCCTCGAGAGCATAGAGGGGGCGATGGAGGAGATACGGGAACTAAGGGAGAAGGGGAGCGCACCAATCCGCAACACGGGACGGGAGGCAACAAAGAAGCTAGCGGAAATTATCAGGTACATAAAAGAAGGAGGGGTGTGGCTTGCCACGTTGGCGGATACGCACCTAGGCGAGAAGGAAATGCACGAAGTGATAGAGTACCTGGAGACGATGGGGATAGAGGCGTGCGGAACCCCAGCCTACAATGACCCGGCCTCGCGCGCGCTCAAAGCGGGGGTGTTGATTGTGTGGGACTCAGACCACCTGCAAGCAAAGAGAGACGGGAAGGGTGAGGTGGCCATGGAAGAGGTGGTGAGAGGGCGCGTGGTGAAAGTGGAGATGGAGGACGCGGCAAGCGGACTGGAGTGGACACAGATAGGAGTCTACATGCCAGTGAGGGGACGGGCTAAGATAACGGTGGCGGCGAGAGGAGGAACGGACGACACAGAAACAAAGGACCCAGCGCAAGACGCGTGGGAGAGCCTAAGGGACGAGCTAGACAAAATCGACGGGGAGTACATGATCGGTGGAGACTTCAACGCCGAGACGGAGGCCTTCCTACGAAGCAGAGGTAAAAAGGAACTGACTCTCTCAGACAAGATGTTCAACAGCATGCTGACCGAGGTGGGGAGAGACCTGAGAGCGATGGCGAACGACGCAACGTACCGGGCGGGCACGCAAATTGACAACTGGATAGTCACCCCGGCGCTAGCGAATGTGATGGGGCGCGTACACATCATGCCAGGGGTATGCGGGAAAGACCATGAGATAGTGGCGGTTGAATACTACGGGGCGGACGACCCAGAGGGAGAGCGGGAATACCGACCGAAAGGAGTCAGCCGGAAGCTGGACCGAGACGCCGAGGAGGCGTTCACGAAGACCGTGCAGGAAGCTTACGACGGCGCGCTGCAACCGCGCCGAGGCGAGACACCGGCAGAGAGGCTGAAGGCGATGACACAGGCGCTCACGGACCACGCCAAGGCCGTGATAAAAGAGGCGCAGGACAAGTTGCGTCTAGAGAAGGAAGGGGATAAGGGCGGACAGACCGGCGAGGCGGACGAGGAGGGGGAGGACCAAGGGGGGGGCGGGCAGCGGGACACCCAACGACGGGGACGACCCCCCATGTCGCAGAGGGAGAGACTGCGATGGAAGATAGCAAAGTGGAGACGGATCACGCACGCGGTCCGAAAATGGAGCGGAACGTTGAAAACGGCATACACAAGGAAGTGGGGGGGGAAGGGATTTTGGACACAGGAATGTCTCAGCAGCCTCTTACAGAAGATTGACACGCCGGACCTCTCCAACAGCGACAGACGGAAAGCGTTACTAGAGGAGTGTGAGACACAGATCGGGAAGGCGACCTCCGAGTTCCTCGACTGTGAGGTGGAGAGAGGACAGAGATTGACGGAGAAGATGGAAGAAGTGGTCGTCGAACTGCACGGCAACGTACACATCGCGGTATTCGACATCGTACACACCGAGTCAGGAAGGAAGGCGAGGGGGGGAGAGCTTAGAGCAATGTACGTCGAGGGAGAAGAAGAGGTGACATGCCCGAGAACCAAGCAGAAGGTGAAGAAGCGGAAGGTTGTCCGAGGGGGGGCAATCCGAAAGGCGGCAGCGGAAAAGGGGAGGGAGATTAATAAGAAGCGAGAGGTTGACATGAAGGCGGTAGAAAAGCTGCTAGAGCTGACCCAACCCGAGACGGGGGGACAACCCACACCGAGCGAGGGGACGGAACGACTGAAGGAGGAGGTACTCACGTGGGCAGCGTGCGAGAAGGCCATAAGACGATTCAAAAAGGGCAAGGCGGTCGGCTCGGACCTACTCGACGGATACCTACTGCGCATAGCAACGGAGGACATTCAAAGAGACTACTGGCGTCTGCTGGTAGAGATTGTCGAGACAGAAGCGTATCCGAGGGAATGGAATGACTGGATTGCGATGCTAGCGATGAAGCCGGGGGAGGACCCGAAGGAGCTCGAACGAAGGCGCGACCTCTGGGTCCAGCCACAGTCGTTAAAAGGTCTCATGCGCATGCTCCTACCCGAATACGATAGAGCGTGCGCGAGAGTAGTCCCCGGATCGCAATGCGGCTTCACAGCCGGGAAGAACGCGCCAGCGCAGACACTCACCGCGCGCCTGCACGCAGAAGAGTGCATGATAGAGAGAAAGATGTGCGTGAGGGGATACATCGATCTCGGGACCTACTTTATGAGTGTAGTACACGAAGTGCAATGGAAGGTGGAACAATGGGCAGGGGTACCGCCCGACGTGACAGCTGTGATGAGGGCGCTAAGGGAAGGACTTGGGGAGGAGCTACCCTCCCTCCAAGGTAGATACGAGACGGGCTATGGACTGAGCGACCGATTTCCCATCGAGCAAGGCCTCGGCCAAGGGTGCCTCCTTTCGCCCGCACGTAGCAAGCTCATGCTGGCCGTGATGCAGCGAACAGTCAGTAAGCTGTGTAGAGGATTTGATTTCACAGCGGCGGGTGAGAGCGTGCCGCAGCTAGTGTACGCCGACGACGGCCTGTTCCTCAGCAACGACATAGCCACGATGCAGCTCGCGCTAGAGTGCGCCTGGTTAGTGACAAAGATCTGTGGCAACAGCCTCCAGGTCAAAAAGAAGAAGAAATCGGCGTGGTCAGCGACATACTGGGAGAACAACGAAGAGCGGGATGTCGAGGGCTACGAAATGAGGATGCCGGATAGCATGCCGATACCACAGCTGAAGGGAGACGAGAGATACAAATACCTCGGAACGGAGCTAAGGACCGGGTGGGCAAACGGCGAGGGCCAGACGGAAATGAGGGAGCGGTGCGTAGCGGACTGCAAGAGAGTAATCTGGATCATAGGCAACCTACCGCACTTGACAGGAGAGCAGATCCGACGCAACATGGCGCTAGCACTGAGCGGCATTATCGGCTACTACGGCCGGTCCACGGTCATCACATGGGAAGACTGCCAGAGCATCGAACAAGTGAGGGCGAGCGCCCTAAACGCAAAAGGGTACTCGGTAGGAATCCCGCGACTACAAATTTACGATGTGAAGGAGAGAGGAGGGATGGGAATGGAACACGCGTACACGTACGCAGCGGCGGCGCTGATCGATCAAGTGGACCGGGCCCTCAGCGCGGTGGAAGGGGAACCAGCGAGGGTGGCCGTGGAGAGCAGCCTAGCGCACACGTTGAGGAGGCTGGGATGCCGAAGTGACAACCCGCTGGAGTGGAAGCCGAGCTGGGACTGGGAAAGGGAGCTCTCGGACGAACTAATGATCGAAGCATATCTAAAGGCAAAATGGAGGTGTGGGGTGGAGACGGTCACGACAGCGGGGTGGGAAGAGAGCAAGAAGGGGCCGCTCAGACCCGAGGCGTGGAGAACGACCGAGAGCCGAAAGAGAGTACTGGGCCCGCTCCTCTTTGAGACAAGGAGTCATGGCTGGAATAACCAAGGCCTCGCGTGTGACTTTGCACGTAACCTAGCCAAGCACGGGATAGCGACATGGTCGGACGTGTCAGAATGGGGCACCGGGGAAGTGTTGACGTGGCCGCAAATGAAGCGAGTCTATGGCCTCAAAGACAACACGACGGAACATAGCGAATACAAGAGGCTGGCGGAGCAGCTGGAGCGACCAGAGTGGGCGCAGCTGCGACAATACTGGAAGTGGGCGGCCATAGAAGAGCGCGCACACGGACAGAAGACGGAACGGAGGGCGCCCGATAGGGTGCGGAAGGTGAAGGCGGCAAGGAAGGCGCCGACCTGCTACGGGGGAGGCACGGAGGAGGACGAACACGGATGGGAGTACCTCTGCGAATGGGAAGGCGAGCAGAGCGACAGCTGGGTGTGGCACGATAAGATGCCCCACACATGGGAGCGGGAGCTAATGCACGCGCAAGGCGCGAGACGGCAAGCGGCGTCCTTCCGAGAGTGGCTAGAACACCGCAGAAGACTAGGTAGATCGGGGCCGGAGGCAGCGCAAGCGGACAGAGCACTAGAGACGTGCGATGGAGAGAGTAATGCTCCGTCGTGGAGCGACGTGCTCGATCGATTCATTGAATACAGCAGGGAGGCAAACGGGGTGTGCACAAGCGCACCCAACATGACAGAACACACGTTCGAAGAAGGGCGAACCAGGACGGACATCCGAGTGGAGGGGAAGGCCAGGACGCTCTACCTCGGAGGGAAGAAACCGGCGCAAGACAGCGGCACGCACCTGGGGTCGAGAGAGGACGGGGACAATCGAGTGATAAAGCTGGAGGGGACCCCGGGCCTCGATACCAACGCGACATGGGAGGAGGAGATACCCGAGCAAAATAAGATCACGAAGGACGCGGTGAGAAAGATGATGGAGAGACAGGAGAGGGAGCGACAGGAGGGGAGCCTCGGGGCGGATGAGACGTTGTTCCCAGAGGGGGCGCCCCAGAGACACATAAACTGGAAGAAAGAAGACTACGAGCTGTTCGTGGGGCACGGACACGGGGCGAGCGCGATCAGAGTAGGGGAGCTACAGGAGGACCCCCTAACGCGCTTCTTGCTCCGATACGACGAATTTGAGACGGGGGGAGAGCTGAAGGACGGCAGCGGGAAGCGAATTAAGATGGGAAAAGACAGCGAGCCGCTGCGGTCGGGGAAGGGACGAGCCATGAACGTGAAAGTAGCGCAGACATGCCTCGCGCTGCACGTCTCACACCAGTTCACACACTTTGCGGCGACGGACGGAGGAAAGGACCATGAAGACAAAAGGGCGGAGGATGGAAAGTACGTGCCGAACCCTAGGGTGGCGTACGGCGTGTTCGAAGGACCGACACGATTCGGAAAGAGCGTCCCGGGAGACGCACAGGTAAAGGATCCCAACGGAATCGGACCCTGTGAAGAAGGGGAGATACGGATAGCGTTTGGGGCGGGAATGTGGGGAGGAAAGCTGCCGAACATGTGGGAGCCGATAGACGCGGAGATGTACGCGATACTCGCATACTTACGCAAAATGGCGAGCGCGAGCGACGCGCAAGCGCGGCGGTGCTTAGTGCTATGCGACTGCAAACCCGCGCTGCAGCAGATTGAGAATGCGCACCGCAAAGGGATGCCAGAAGGCCTGAGGGACTGGGAGAGAGGCGGACTGCTGGAGGCGATCGCTTACTATAGATCGAAGCTAGAGGCGGTGGTCTTCATGTGGGTGCCAGCACACGTGGGAATAGCCTGCAACGCATACGCCGACGCGGTGGCGACAGCGCACCTCGGGGATAACGACTCAGAGGACGCCTCGAAAGTGGTGCGGGACGCGGTGCGGACGCGGCCATGCATGTACACGGTGCGAAGGGAGGCGGCAGAGAACGCAGAGAAGAGGGAGATAGTGGACCGACGGACGTACGGACACATGTGTAAGAGCGCGCACGAGTGGGTGTGCGAGCAATATCGAAAGACAGTGAGGCCAGGATCGCACACGGCAGGGGTGGCGGGACGGTTGTGGAGCGAAGTGGCAGTAGCCAGCCTCAAGCATCGATGGGATAATAAGATGAGATTACCGGACGAGAACGGGGGGAAGGACAGGCGGGCGACATTTGACGACGTCGGGGATCACAATGTGACGACCAAAACGATCTTGGGGGCCAGGGTGAGACAACAGGTCGGGGTGCCACATGGGGCACACCACAGGCGTATTCTAGAGGGGGAAAAGAAACGGGGAATGAGGGGCCCCGCCACGAGAAGTGCGTTCTGGGGATGCAGAGCGTGCAAAGCGGCTAGGGATGAGGTCGCAAAAGAGGCGCGCGAGGCAAGGAGGAGACGCGGGGAACTGAAAGACTGGGACGACTGGAAACAAGAAGACAGTGAGCCACCACAGGCGTCGTTGGCGCACATACTGAGCGGCAGCTGCGCTGGAAATAAGGAAGAGGCGCGTCACTTCATGCGGAAGCTCGACAAACACACAGCGAGGGCGACAGCAAGAGTTGAACGGGAGGCGCCGGACTCAAAAGACACCGCCACATTCCTGAGACGAGCGAGGGCAGCCTCCTTAAAGGCGAAAGGGTCTAGATTTGGGGCGCTCGCCGAAGAGGAGTACGACAAAATAGCACCCGTGATTGCCTGCACGCTACCCGCACTCACGGACTCCATACCCGAAAGAAAGAGAAGGGAGCTCGCGGGAGAGGTGACGAGTGAACTACAGGTAGTGGGGAAGGCAGCCTCGATTGCCATACAGACATGGGTGCGAAACAACGACAAGACCAAGGCAAGGGCAGAGGAACGAGAGAAGAATATAGGGTGGATAAAGCGCCTGTTCACGGCATGGAGGGTGAGCCACGCCGAACGTACCGAGCGAAGGGCCGAGCGGAAGGAGGACGGGGAAGATGACTCAGAGGAGGACGAACCAGTGGAAATTCAGTTGTCAGATGTCACGATGCATCCGAAGGGGACCCCAGCGCCGGCATCATCCGTAGAGGCACGAGTGTTCGAAGAGAGAGTGGACCTGAGCAACAACATGACGTGTAGGCAAATGATCGGAGTGGGAGTCAGAAATGTGGTCCTTGCGCGAGGGGAGCTTGATAGACTCGAGGGGCCAGGATACGCCGCGAGGAGGACGGAGTTGCGCAAGGCGAAAGAAGCCGCGAGAACAAGGGACCGGCAGGCGGCGGCGTCGCAGGACGAGACAGAAGAGAACGACGCGACAGAGGAGGAAGTGACAAGGGAGAGACCGACGAGAGTGGGACGGCCGCGAGGTGGCATGAAGGTTGCAGCGAGAAGCGGCGAGAGACTGCGAAAAGAGATACGAAGAGGCAGACTCCCCAGGGTGGGCGACGGCTAGCGCACCACACTCCTCTCCTTAAAATCCCTGTGTGGTGGCGGCGTGCCGTTCTCCCATCCCTCCCTTGGGTTGTGTGTTTTCTTTCTTTCTTTTCCTCTCCCATCCCTCCCTTGGGTTGGCTGTTTTATTTCTTTCTTCAGTCCTCTAGGTTTGTTGTTGGCAAATCAAGACACGGAGCTCAGCCTCTAAATTTCTCGGGCTTTTTTGGAGCACTAGGAAGATGTGGCCAGCTCGTGGGAAGGCAGCCCCCGTGGGAACGCCACCCCCCATTAGAGGGGCACGCCACCTGGCCCACCCCCGCTCCTAATTGCGCACGGGAGCGGTGCACCGGAGCGGTGCGCAGTTTCATATGAACTGCACCGCTCCGAGTCGGGAGTGGTGCAGTCCGGCGCACCTCCGCCGCGCCGAGCGTGGAGCCCTCCACCGAGCCGAAGGCTCGCGCCGACGCGCCAGCGGCATCGTACGGGATGACGGTCGCCTCGCCATGTCGATCTCCGCGCACGCGGCGCGCTCGATCTCCGCGGTCGGCTGCCGCAAAAGCGGCTGGCTCACGACAGCGT
>NW_005200081.1:83054-85022 GCF_000372725.1 Emiliania huxleyi CCMP1516 | reverse complement strand
GCCTCGGCGAATGTGAGGTTCTCGCCTCCCTGCTCCGCTCCACCCCGGTCGCTTTCGTCCTCGATGAGAAGGGCCACGCGCAGCGCTTCTGCGCCGCAAGCCTGCGGAAGCACCTGAAGGCGGGCAACATCGAGGTCTTCGTGAGCGAGGAGTGCATGCATGCCGCGTCGACCGCCAAGCGGTCGGAGGTGCTCTCCCACACGGAGCTGATGCAGGAGTACCCGTACCCGCGCACCCTCATGTCGGGCATCTCCATGGGCGGGCCGTCGCAAGGCCAGGCCTGCGGCCACGCGCTCGGCGTGCTGACGCTGCACGGCGTGGGCGAGCACTTCGTCGCCCCGCAGGTCGACAAGCGCGTGCGAGAGTTCCTAGCCAGCCCGGCGTACCGCGCGCGGAAGGACGAGCTGGGCAGCACCTGGCAGGAGCACGCGCAGAGCAAGGCGTCGTCGTCGTCCGCGCCGCTCGTGCCGTGGTCGCGCGCCTTCAAGTGCGAGCTCGAGAACCCTCAGCGGAAGGGGCACTGGCACAACAAGTACTGGACCGCCTCCTTCGAGCCGGAGAACGCCGTGCTCGTCTTCACGTGGGGCCCGATGGGCGAGTCGCACACGAACGTCCTCCGCCTCCAGTTCGGAGAGCAGCACGCCGCGCTCGCGAGCGAGCTCGGCACCCGGCGGTGCACGAGCAAGCTGGCTGGCAGCCGGAGCCGCAAGACAGGCAAGCTCACCAAGGCGCCGTACACCGAGCTCGCGCCCGACGAGGTGCTCGGCGGCGTCGGCGGCGTCGGCGGCGTCGGCGGCGTCGGCGGCGGCGGCGGCGGCAGCAAGCGCTCCTCGCGCAAGCGCTCCGCGCCGTCGCCAGCCGGCGCCGACGAGCCCGTCGCCATGGACGCCTCGGAGCCCGCGGCGCGGTCGAAGCGCAAGGCGGCCGTCGCGTCGTCGGAGCGGCTCAAGCGGATTATCTACGCTGAGCGGTGCGACGTCGCGTTCGAGGAGGACAGCGACGACGGCGAGGACGGCGAGGACGGCGGCATGCCCTGACTTTGCACTTGGCTCCTGCTGAGAAACGGGCAGAGGAGAGGACGGAGCCACAAATGAGAAGGGCTCCAGCGGCTCGCTTACTGAAGACTCAGGGTTCATGTGACTGGTCATGAGTGTCGTGTGCTGCACATACCGTCACGTAGCCCGAAGCGGCGCCTACTGAGAGGAAAGATCTCCAGCCAGAGCAAGGCCACGGAATATCTCGGCGCTTGTTGCCTTCCGGAATGTCAGCCGAAATGCCCTCATCTCTCGGGTACGTGATCGGCTACTTCAAGTGCGGTGTCGCGCTGCATGGGCCAGCAGGGTGCAGTGGCGAGGGGCGGCGGGCTCGGACGTCCACCGAGTCGCTCCGCGCGCCAGACGGAGCGCGCGCGCGGGCTAGGAAGCTCTCGGCAGGCTGAAAAGGACATCTGCACTTATTGCGGGCGGGAGGGCGGGAGGGCGGATCCACTTTGTATTCGGCACACGCCTCCCTACCGGTATAAATACCGGGGGAGGTATTCTTCACAGCCTCTCTTGCCCAGCATGACCGACCCGGCATACTCCCACCCAACGGCAGGGCGATGGAAGAGTTCTAACGACAGGGTACCCCCATAGGAGCAGTCGCTCTACCCGGTCGCGGTCCTCATCGACGAGCTGAAGCACGAGGACATTCAGCTGCGCCTCAACTCGATCCGAAGACTCTCGACGATCGCCGTCGCACTCGGGCCGGAGCGCACGCGAAACGAGCTGATTCCCTTCCTCAACGGTGGGCCCGCTAGCGCGTGGACGCGCGCGCACCATCGCCGCACGCCGCGCACGCCGCGACGCGCCGATATTCTGCGCGAGCATGGGTTCTTGAGCGGCGCCTCGGCCGCCCGCGCAGAGTCAATCGACGATGAGGACGAGGTGCTCGTTGCGCTCGCCGAGGAGCTGGGCGGATTCGTCGAGT
>NW_005200081.1:81248-82954 GCF_000372725.1 Emiliania huxleyi CCMP1516 | reverse complement strand
CGTCGGCCAGGTCCGGATGGCGTGGGGCAATGCGCAGGAGGCGACGTCCGTTCTCGCCGCGGCAAACTACCTCTGGGCGCGCAACGCCACCGTGGAGGAGGCGGGGCTGCAGCCGCTCGAGGCGCTGCCCGAGAGCGTGCTGGCGGCCCTGCCGCCCGGCCTCCCTCCCATCGGAGCGAGCCCGGACGCAATCGTGCGCTGGCCCGACGGCTCCGTCGAGCCCTTCGAGGCCAAGAACCACGCGCCGTTTGCGACGTGCCGCGCGCCGCAGCCCTGCTTCGAGGTGCGGGACCCGGGCCCGTTCGACGGCGTGGCGGTGTGGCACGTGCCTCAGCTCTACCTGCACATGCTCTGCTTGGGCGAAGCGTGCAGCTCCGCCCTCTTCCTCTCCTGCTCCGCCACGAAAGGCGCCAACCTCTTCCGCCTGCGGCGGGACACGCAGCTGCAGGGGCTCGTCCTCAAGTTCGTGGCGCGCTTCGCCGACCGCCACGGCGCCGGCCAGCCGCCGCCGCCGCCCGACCACTTTTGGGGCTGCCGCGAGTACGCGTCGCTGCTCGAGGGCCTCTCGCGCGCGAGCCGCGAGGCGGTCGAGCTCGTCGCGCACATCCCGCACGCAGAGATCCAGAGAGGGCCGGAGGCGCCGCTCTTCTTGTGACGCCTCGCGCGTCGACGTGACGCCTCTCGCGCATCTCATCGGCACTCATCGCGTGTGTGAACGACGCTCGACGGCCGAATGCGTACGTCAGTAGGAGGGGTAGGTGGAGTAGCCGAGGGAGGTGTGGTTTTCTTGTGGGGTCGCGGTTAACAAAAAACAAAAAGGTTAATATTAATGGTTTTCTGCTGAAATTCTTTTAGGCTCCGCGCCAGTCCGCGCCCTTGTCGTGCCAGTGTGCTGTGAGCGATTTAAGAATTCTTTTAGGCTCAGAACTTTCCAGGACAGCCTGTCCTCGAAGTGGCTGGCTCATAAACGCACAACCCCGGGCCCCGCTCACAGGGCGGTAAGAGGGCGGCCAGGACACCACTTCCCTCGTGGCCGCCACTCCCGACATGTCGGTTGCAATCGTCGGCGCCACCGGTGCCATCGGGAGCTCGATAGCACGTCGCGTCCTCGCCCGCGGTGGCACGCCGTGGCTCATTGGGCGGAATGCCGACGCGCTGCAATCGCTCTCGCAGACGCTCAATGGTGCTCCGTTTACTGTCGCCGACGCTCGCCAGGCCGAGCAAATGGGCGACGCACTTGCGCCCGACCTGCCGGCTGACCTCAAAGGCTTCGCCTACTGCGCCGGCGACATCGCTCTCAAGCCGTTCAAGCGCGCCGAGCCAGCCGACTTCAGGGCATGCTTTGAGTTGCACGTGGTTGGCGCGGCTGCCGCGCTGAGGAGCGTCGAGGCCCCGCTGAAAAAGAATGGTGGCTCTGTCGTTCTCTTTTCCAGCGTGGCCGTGCAGCAGGGCTTCACCAACCACGCCATCATCTCGAGCGCCAAAGGCGCCATCGAAGGGATGACTCGCGCGCTTGCTGCCGAATTTGCTCCCTCCGTTAGGGTCAACGCTATAGCGCCCTCGATCTCGCACTCGGCGATGGCGGCGCCGATGCTGGGGAAGGAAAGCATGCGCAACACCCTCGCCAAGTCCCACCCGCTCGGCAGAGTCGGCGAGGCAGACGATTCGGCCGCGCTCGCGAGCTTTCTGCTCAGCGACGAGGCGGG
>NW_005200081.1:78565-79840 GCF_000372725.1 Emiliania huxleyi CCMP1516 | reverse complement strand
GAGCGATTTCCGCGAAAATCTAAGAAACCGCGGCGCCCCGCAGGCGCGGCCCAGAGAAAGGGCCCCCACACGAGTGTGAACAGGAGCCCCGCTCAAATTTTCTATTAGCCTGCGGCGCGCGCACTTGTCATTTTGCGCAAGCAAGTCTGCGGTGTTCTGGGCGGTGTGGATGGGAGGTGTGTGCGTCTTCCTGTCATCCCAAGTGGGTGGCAGAAGTCGGACTGGCGACATCCGGAGCGGTCCAGCGCTTCCGTATTGTCATTTTACCTAAACATTCCTAGATCCCGTCTCACTCACCTGTGGGGTGCCGGCCGAGGCTAAGAAACCACGGCGTGGGGTGGGTGGGGTGGGTGGAAAGGCTTAGAAACGGCGGCGTGCCGCGGGATCCTGTTTTCTTAATGCCCGCAACAGACTGTATGGCCCGTTTTACCGCGTCCTTGCCCCAAGCGCATTTATTATAATAGGCAACATTGGCACGGCGGTATTTTGCGGTTATGTATGTAAATAGTGAGACGATTTAGGTTTGGGGCAGAAAGAGTGGGAGAACTTTTCGTTCGGCGCATGAAGCATGACCTGTGGGCGGCGGGAGAGGGTGAGCCTGAGCGAGCGGGCGTGCATTGGCAGCGGGCGACGCGGAGCTTCCGCCGGAGGACGACGCGGTCGAGATGGCGAGCGCCGTCCACGTGCTGGACAGCGTGGCGGAGGTGGGCCCGAACTACACCCTGCTGCGCAGCAAGCCGAGACGAAGGCGAAGCGACGGAAGCGAAAGCGCGAGGATGCCAGGGCGGCGCTCGACGGCCACACTGTCCTGTCCACCGGATCGCGCCTCGAGATCTTCTGCGACAGTGAGCGGTGTTACAATTGTACCCTGCGACCGTCATGGCGCGGGAGGAGGACGGGGACGCGGGACGGACGGATCGTGCACGAGGTCGAGTACGACGGCTACTCGGGTCGGCGGTGGTGGCACATACTGGACGACGAGCGGTGGCGCGCCGTCCCAGAGCAGGCCGGCGCGGGCGCAGGCCTAGGCGCAGGCGGCGCTGCCGCAGACGGGGATGGGGATGCGGCGATGGACCGCGCGGACGGCGAGCACAGGGCGCCCGTGCCGCGGGCGCCGCCGAGGCGGCCGAGGTGCGGCCGGCGCCGCCTCCTGTGCGCCGGGGTGTGCGGCGCAGCGCGCTGGCGGACGCCCTCGAGTCGGAGGATGACGAGCAGCAGGAGGAGGCTGCGCGCGGCGATGAGCGGCTGATGCTAGCGCCCCACGGGCCGGCGCTG
>NW_005200081.1:77162-78465 GCF_000372725.1 Emiliania huxleyi CCMP1516 | reverse complement strand
AGAATGAAAAAGAGAGAGAATTTAAACAAAACAACTCTCTCTCACAGCAGACAGGCTCGACACAGGTGCGAACTGGCGCGTGCTAGCACTATCACAGGCACACAAGAGAGAAGAAAAATCGAGCTGGTTGGCGTCGTGATTGTTTGGTCATCTGAACGATAAAGGGCTCGGCGCGGCGGCCGAGCCTCCGCCTACTCGGCGGCCATGCTGGCCCCGGATCTGCCTCGCCTCGTGCTGCTGCACAGCACTCACAGCCACGCTCATCACGCTCGTCCTCTTTCGTGAGGTACTCTGGCCACCCGACAACTCGCGCTTTTATTACCTGCGGCCGCCCCTAGCATCACTTCACCTCGAAATCGACATGTCACCACATGGTCGTTATGTAAAAGCGCCCCACTATCGTGTGTGAGTTTGACCGTTCTTTTTTGACCCTTTTTTATACCGCGGTAAAGCCGTACCGCGCTTCGTTCCAATCTCCAATCAAAATCGCGACACGTCTCTCTCTCTGAACAGAAGCTCTTCGATCATGCGAGCTCAATAGACTGGTCTTCAACGCGCGCGACTCTGCAGAGACGCTCGGCTGGGTCAGACCATCCCTGGTGTGGACGGTTTTTTTCCGGTATCCGCGGCGGGATATGGCGGGATATGGCGGGATACCGGGAGATACCGGGAGATACCAGAGATACACGAAGATATGATGAGATACGGAGCCCCCATGATGGTGTTCACGACAACGTCCGTGAAGCGTGAAACCGCAAATCGGACGACGCGACGGGCGAAACCTCGCGCTTCGACCGGCCGTGCGGCTAAGTTCCCATGATTGGCGAGAGCTCGTCATCTCATCGATAAAGCATCGCAAGGGTGCACGTGTCAGCTCGCGTGTCAGCTCGTGTGCCTTCTTCAAAGACACTGCCCTTTTCGAAGCACAACGGGTCTAACACACTTTCTTTTTTGTTTGCTCGCGCTCTGCCGAGAGGGCTGCTCGGCGCGGCCCCCGGTTCGAAACCTGGTCGACCCTTATATTTTTCGGGCTCAATTTTGCTCTAGGTGCCTCCTACGATTCGATCCCGCGTTCTCAGGCAGTCGCCTGGTGCGTTGTTCGTTTTCGTCACGGGAGGCCCGACATTAGCAGATTAGCTGGCGTTTGACACGCGAAACAAAGTTCTCCAACCACCCACGTGAGGCCAGGCGACACATCCTCCCCTCTGCCCCCCACCCCAGAGAGTGAGATATAGATTAAGAGAGAGAGAGAGAGAGAGTGTGTGTGTGTGTGTGTGGAGAGAGAGAGAGAGAGAGAGAGAGA
>NW_005200081.1:72077-72725 GCF_000372725.1 Emiliania huxleyi CCMP1516 | reverse complement strand
GCACGGTTTTTCTCTTTCTGGGTATTCGGAGGGGGCCGCGGGGGCCCCCACCCATGCAGTTGGGTGTTGGGTTCAGCGGCGTGACCCGAGAGGTGGCCCCCCGTGGACAGCGTTCAGCGCGGGGGGGGGGGGGGGGCGCCCCCCGCCCACACACCGCACACGCGCCCACACATACATAAAGCCGTACAGCAAGCCCTTTGAAGCAGCACTCCGCGCCACCCCGCGCCGCCGCGCGCGCGGGGGCGTGACGTTCTGGGGTTTTCATATAATGCGGCCCTACTCGTATCGACTAATAAAATACCGGGGAAGGCCTGCGCAGCCTCTAACTATTCCTGGGCGCAGTGTGTGTGTGTGTGTGTGTGTGTGTGTGTGTGTGTGTGTGTGTGTGTGTGTGTGTGTGTGTGTGTGTGTGTGTGTGTGTGTGTGTGTGTGTGTGTGTGTGTGTGTGTGTGTGTGTGTGTGTGTGTGTGTGTGTGTGTGTGCTCACTCACTCGTGACGTCTGTGCAGTCTGTGCGCTGTGCCCACCGTGCCCAGCCCTCTCAGTCAGCGCCGCCACGCGCCCCCTCGCTTTTGCAAAATCCTGCAAACGTGGGGACGTATCTGTCCTCGACCCAGCCCTAGCTTGCGATGTCCGTTTTCTTGTTTTA
>NW_005200081.1:52171-66722 GCF_000372725.1 Emiliania huxleyi CCMP1516 | reverse complement strand
GGCCACGCGGCCGCCGGGCGGCGCGACGGCGGCTACCGGCCGGCATAGCCCTTCCAGCGCCGGCCGGGGGCTGCGGCGGCGCGCGGCGCGCGGCGGGCAAGCTGCCTGCTGGCGGGCGGCGCTTCTAGTCGTGATTTTAGTGCCGCGTAGGTCGCCCTTCGGCCACTTCTCGGGCGTGCGGCCGCAGCGCGGCGAGAAGGCGGCACGCTCGGCCCGCTGGCGGAGGTGAAGCCCCCCAGAGCGGGAGCTGGCGGGCCGGGGGCGTCGGGCGGGTGCGCGGCGGCACCCGTGCCACCGGGACGGGCCGTGGTGGCCCGTATGGCGGCCGTGAAGGGCCGTTTGGTGCGCCCCGGCGGCCTCCTGCACGGCGGCCGCCGGGGCCGGTTTGGACTGTGTTGGGGGGGGTGGAGTGGTCCGGTGGCCGGTGTGATGGTCGTTTATCACCCTCCTATCACCCACTTACCGCCCCCGGCCGTGGGGGCCTCTCCAGACGCCGCCATTTATGATTTCAAAGGGTCCTGCCGACGCTCATCACAGTGCGGCGGAGGGGCCGGAGCCGGCGCCGCGGAGGACGAGGATGGCCGTGACGGACCGGGACGAGCTCTGGGAGGTTCAGTGTCAGTGAGTATATTGTAGAGACCACCCATGTGCACAATATCTTGACTGAGAGCTAATTCTGGGGAGGCGATGCCGGGGCCGTACAGCAGCTTGATGGTGCTGCGCCGGCGTGCGTCCCGCCGGCCGCCGGGGCCGGTTTGGACTGTGTTTGGGGGGGTGGAGGGGTCCGGTGGCCGGTGTGATGGTCGTTTATGGCCCTCCTATCACCCACTTACCACCCCCGGCCGTGTGGGCCTCACCGGACGCCGCCATTCATGATTTCAAAGGGTCCTGCCGTCGCTCAGTCCGAATCACAGTGGGGCGGAGCCTACCCTGTAGAGGGGCGTCATGTCGTCATGGGGCGCGACGTGCCGACTACGGTTTTGATTCATGTGGGTCTCTGTATTTTGTTTGAACTTCACCGTACGCGATATTCGTTTCCAGCAGATCAGTGTGTGGGTCCCAGCGCAGTCCCAGCGCGCGCATCTAGACTCCCACTGCGCGCATGCTCGGCTCCCTCCCTCGACTCTCTCGCTCCATCATGCGCGCCATGTTTCGCGCGTTTGCCGTCGCGGCTCTCTCGCGACTCGCGTGTATGTGCGTCAATGAAAAGTCGTCATGCCATGCGCGGAGGTGGTTCGCGCGGCTGTCTCATGCCAGCATGTTGCAGATCCGCTTCGCCGCCGCGGGCAGCCGGCTGCATCCGAGCACCCACGAGAGAGCGTCGCGAGCGATCGAGTCCTTGACCGTGTCCGGGAGCGAGGCCAGGATGCCAAAGAAAGCATCTTCCTCCTCGCGCGGCAGCTGCGACTCGGGGAAATTGTTGGCCTCCACCCAGCGGCGCAGTAGGAGGACCGTCAGCTCGTGGTAGTCTGGCGCCCCCATCTCGTAGTACTGGTCGTCGTTCTGCGCGTACTGCTGCTCCTCTTCAACCGTGATGGCAATGAGCTCGGCTAGCGCACGAGCGTTGACAACCTCGCAGAGCGTCGCAGCAGGGGTGTTGTAGCCAAAGTTGCACTGCCCGAGGCAAAAGTAGGGGTGCTCGTCATCCATCTCGCAAAAGAAGAGCTCGAAGAAGAAGAACATGTTGCCAGGCTCGCTCAGCGGCTTGAAGGAGCTGGCCGCGCACATGATCTGATCAAACGGCAGCCGCTGGAGAAGGCTGAACACGACCATCACCTCGGAGACGTCCTCACCTGTCATCACCTCGACCGCCTTCTCGAGCAGCTGCGTGAGCATCGGGCCATCCCACAGGGTGCGGTGCAGGTTGTGGCCGAGAGCGAAGCCAACGAGTGCAGCCGGCTCCTCACAGCTGTAGTACGATCCGTCCTCATTGAGGACCCGCTCTTCCCAGCCTTGCAGGATGTCCATGCACACGCCCATCAGCGCGGAGGGCAGCAGCCGCATGGTCGTCGCAATGACGAGAGCACTCTCATTGCCGATGCGATAGCGGGAAGAGGTCGGACCACCATCGATCAGCCAACGCTCGCGGACCACCAAACGCTCCTTCGCGCACTCCAGCCGCGCGATGGCGTCCGACGCGTTGATGCCGTCGATCTTGAGGAGTGCGCGCAATGCTGAGTACCGATGTGAAGCCGCCTCTTGCTGCTGCAGCTCAGCGAAGCGCTCCTCGTCTCGAAAGTGGCGCAGGCCGATGTGCGTGAGTTCATGGCTGCGATCGACCCGGAGGCCCAGCGTGCTGGACGCAGCCTCCATGTCTTCGAAGCTGCGGGCGCTCTTCAGCGCAACGCACATCTCATCGTGCTTCTGCCAGAAGTCGCGGCGCGCGGGCGCAACGGCGAGTGCCCAGTGAGCATTCGTGAGTGCCAAGCGGGCGAGGTCGCGGGCGGTGGAGTGCTCCCACACGAACTGCAGCAGCTCGGGCGGCAGCGAAGCGAGGCCTGCGGCGTCCGCTTCGCGCCGAGCCTTGCTGCCCCGCGTCTCAACTTCCCAGGCCGTCTCGTCTGGGCGCTCGCGACGAGACTCGAGCTTGTCCATCTCGTCGCGCACCCACGCCTCGACGGCCTCACCTCGGGCGGGCATCGGCGAGCAGAGCGGCCGCAGCACGGGTGGCTTGAGAGGTCGACAAAGGAGAGGTCGACGAGTGTCCACCCATCGGGCCACAAAGAAATAAATCCGAGATCACTCATTCCGCAAGTACTGTGATCCCAGTCAGCCTTTGCGCCATGGGCGGCCAGCTGTCTCTGTCTGCCGCCGCCTCGAGTGAGCCTAGCGACCGAGATCTCAAGCGAAAAACAAACTGCTCGCCGAATTTTTTTCTCGTTTTGACCGGCCTGAAGCCTTGCGAGTACTCGAGTAGAGACCACACCTGCTATTCACATAAACGCACAACCCCGGGCCCGAAATCGCACAGAGACAGTCATGCAACACGGGGTATTCACACAAAAAGACAACCACGGACCCAAGACGCACAAGCTCAGACAGTCGAGAAAGGGATAGACAGCAACGACAGGTATTCACGGGGTATTCACAGCACACAAGCCCCCCGGCTCGAGCATGCGCAGCGAAAAGCAGTGAGGCGTGATCTCTACTCGCCAGGGCCTGAAGCCCTCGCAGATACGACGCTGATGCTGTCGATGTATGCGCGTTCCCTCTCGCGAGCCTCAGCGCGAAGCGCTAGATCGCCGCCGCTCCTAGCCCTGGCAGCTCGCACCGCGCGGTCCGTGCCGGCCGTGGCGGCGCAGCGCCGGCTGCTCTGCGACGCCAGCGGCGGGCCCAGCTCAGGCGTCGTGACAGCTCTGGACATCCTGCGGTCCGTGTCGGGCGCTCGCTACACGATGGACGACCCGCTGCGCGCGTCCATCGGCGAGGGCGAGCCCATTTCTGCGGCCATTCACCGCATGGTGAGACCGTGGATCTCTCTGGCGCGAGATGCGGCCGAGATGGAACCGACCGCTCCGCGTGCCACCAGGTGGACGAGAAGATCGGCAGCTTCGTCGTGCGCGACGCGCACGACCGTGTCGCTGGCTTCCTCACGCCGCGGGACTGCCTGCGCTGCATCGCCAGGCAAGGCCCAACCCGACCACCCTCACGGCGGCCTCCTGCTGACACTCCGGTGGGCCGCGGTGCAGGCACGGCGACAAGAGCCGGCCCGGCGCGACGCCGGAGGGGTGGAACGTTCCCGTCTCTTCGGTGATGACGCCGGCGAAGGACCTCGTCTACCTCTCCCCGAGCGACACGCTCGACGAAGTTCGCTCGCTGATGGCGCTCTCTGGCCGGCGGCACATTCCGGTGCTCGCCGGCTCGACGCTGCTCGGCATCCTCAACCCGAAGGACATTGCAAAGTACATTCACCTGCAGCGAAATGCGAGCACCTCGGCCAAGTCCGACTTTGTGCAGACCGTGATGCCGCGCAAGGGCGTCCCGATCGGCACCAAGCTGACGCGCGGCAGCGGGCTCGCGGGCCGAGGCGGCGCTGCTGCAGGAACCTTCTTGGAACCTTCTTGGAACCGTCCTGTAGGCAGCGGGCTCGCGGCCGAGGCGGCGCTGCAGCTCTACTCGGCGGTCGCGCTGCTGCCCCACCCGGCCAAGACAGAGAGCGGTGGCGAGGACGCTTTCCTCCTCGGGCCGCACATGATTGGAGTCGCCGACTCTACAGGAAGGTTCCAAGAAGGTTCCAAGAAGGCTCCTGTAGGCCGCACATGATTGGGGTCGCCGACGGGGTCGGCTCCTGGTGGGAGGGCGGCATCGACCCCGCCGCCTATGCGCGCGGTCTGATGTTTGCGTCGCGAAACTCGTGCGCCTCGCTCCAGCGGGAGGAGGGGCTCCTGGCCAGTCGACGTGAGCACGGCAGCACATGCGGTCCTGTACCACAGGTGCACCAAGCTCAAGCGCGAAGAGGAGCTGGACCCAGCCAAGGTCCTCCTCGACGCGTGGCACAAGATGCAACTCTCGCGCCTCATCGGCCCCTCTCCAATGCCGCCGCCCTCGCCTCCCCCTCCCCCCAGAGCCTTCCCAAGAGCCTTCGGAGCCTCCCCTCCTAGGCTCCTCCACCGCCTGCCTCGTCTCACTCGACCCGCACAAGACAGAGCTCCGCGCGGCAAACATCGGCGACTCTGGCTTCCTTCTGCTGCGCCGGCAGGTGCCTCGCACACACCCGCCACACGCCCCGCTCTCCTCTCTCTCTCTCTCTCTCTCTCTCTCGCTGCTGCGCCTCGGCTCGAGACCGATGGTGCCGAGGCACCTCGGAGAGTCTCGGGCGACCCTTCGGGCACGCGTCTCGCCAGGCGGGGTCGAGCTCGATGGTCGAGCCACATATCTCCCCATATCTCCCCATATCTCGCCAGGCGGGGTCGAGCTCGATGGTCGAGCCACATATCTCCCCATATCTCCCCATATCTCGCCAGGCGGGGTCGAGCTCGATGGTCGAGCCACATATCTCCCCATATCTCCCCATATCTCGCCAGGCGGGGTCGAGCTCGATGGTCGAGCCACATATCTCCCCATATCTCCCCATATCTCGCCAGGCGGGGTCGAGCTCGATGGTCGAGCCACATATCTCCCCATATCTCCCCATATCTCGCCAGGCGGGGTCGAGCTCGATGGTCGAGCCACATATCTCCCCATATCTCCCCATATCTCGCCAGGCGGGGTCGAGCTCGATGGTCGAGCCACATATCTCCCCATATCTCCCCATATCTCGCCAGGCGGGGTCGAGCTCGATGGTCGAGCCACATATCTCCCCATATCTCCCCATATCTCGCCAGGCGGGGTCGAGCTCGATGGTCGAGCCCGCCCTCGGCACTCTCGACTCCGCCGCCGGCATCGGAGCCGCCGGCCGGAAGCTGCACATTGCCTTCCGGTCGCCGCAGCAGCTCCGCGCCTTCAACACGCCGTACCAGCTCGGCAGGGCGAGAGGGAGCCGAGATGCAGCCGAGATACCAGCTCGGGGAGGGCGAGAGACCTCTGCCGACGGACCGCGGCGTGCGCTTCGCCGGACCACCTTCTCGGAACCTTCTCGGAACCTTCTCGGAGCCTCCCCCCAGGCGCCCGACTCTGGGGACGCGCCGGACGACCGCTTCGAGACGCCGCAGGACAGTCGCTTGCGCGGGCCAGGGCACGTCAGACCTCGAGGATGCCTGAGGTGACGCGTGAGGAGTCCGATGACTGCCTCGCAGGACGCCTCCCTGGTGCGTGTGCCCGTGCGGCCGGGCGACATCCTCGTGCTCGCGACCGACGGCCTCTTCGACAACGTGGACGAGGAGGCGCTGCTCGACACGATAGAGGACCTGATAGAGGGGTCGGGCACGGGCGCGTCGCCGCAGCAGCTGGCGGATGCCATCGCGGCGCGTGCCGCGGGTCTGTCGCTGCCACTCTAGAGCCCTCCTCCCCCTTGAGCCTTCTCGGCGCCTCTCCGCAGGCGCGCGCCAAGGAGCTCTCCCTCGACAAGAGCGTCGACTCGCCCTTTGCGATCCTCGCAAAGGATAACGACATCCTCTGGGGCGGAGGCCGGCCAGACGACATCACGGTGCTCGTCTCGCATATCCTGGACCTAACCCTCACCCTCACCCTCACCCTAACCCGAACCCGAACCCTAGGTGCTCGTCTCGCATATCCTGGACCTAACCCTAACCCGAACCCGAACCCTAACCCTAACCCTAACCCGAACCCTAGGTGCTCGTCTCGCATATCCTGGACCGCGCGGACGCGCGCGCGCCGCCGACGGATTGGGCCGCCGTCTCTGGGCCGGGCGAGCCGCCGCCAGAGCTGCTGGAGGCTGAGGCGCTGCTGGCGGCGGAGAGGCTGGCGGCGGAGGCGCGGACGGCGAGCGGGCTCGGGGCGGAGAGGGGGGAGGAGGAGGAGGTGGAGAGGCTCGAGGAGGAGGCGCGCGTCGGAGCCTCGCGCTGAGGAGACGGTGGCGGGGAGAGCTCTCGCCGCTCTCGTGTTCCCGCGGTCGGGGCGGCATCGTGTGGCCCTCGCATGTCGCAGCCTTTCACTCCGCCTCTCGCTCGACGCTCGGTCCTCGGACAGGGTCACATTGTGCGAAGTACCGCTCTGTAACGTGTGTAAGAGACTGTGTCACGCATGCATGCATGGACGGAAGGCACATGGAGAGGTTGTTTTTTGAGATCTATCTCTCAAAAGAAAAAGCGGTCCGCGCGCGCGCGGGGATGAGAGGGGTGTACTGAAACGTTGGGGGTCTCTGCGCGAGACTCGACTGCGCCGCGCCGTGCGCGTTTCCTCCCCCAACATATACTTTTTCCCCCTCTCGCATGACGACTCATCCGACATCCCTGCTTTATTACTCGGGGGGGATCCCCGCCGCCACCCCCGTCCCCTCCGCCGCGCTGCTGTGGCCGCCCCCGGCGGCCTCTCCCTCCCCCGCCTGCGTCTCGTCTCTGACTCGGACTTCGAACTCGACGCCAAAGTTGCTCGCGTCGAGAAGCACCTTGACCTCGTCCGTGCCGCGGCGCCCGGCAAAGATCGAGAGGCCCAGTGAGAGCCCCGCAGCAACCTCGCCGCCGGCTCCCACCATCCGATACCCCTCTGGGTCCTCCCATCCTCCGGCCACCGCCGCCCTCATCCCGACGCCAGATTTGACACCGAGCACACCTTCGATGTGACCGGTGCGGACAGAGACGCCGACCAACCGCACCACCTCTGCGACGATCGCGTTGGACCGCTCGACGACGGGGTTGAGCAGACTGTCGGCGAGGCCGTCGGTGGCACGCAAGTTTCGCAGAAACTCGTCGAGCGACTTGCCCGTAGCAGAGAAGCACTGTTCCACCTCGGCGCCAAACTCAATGGACAGCGCCTCGCGTACGTCTCCAATCCCGGCGTTCGCCTTGAAATTTCCGACACGAACGCCAAAATCCATTTTTGGCTTGACGGCGAGACCCGACGAGCCGACGGAGAGCGGGCCAACCTCGACGCTCCAGACCATAGCAGACGATGTGGGGCTCGAGACGACGACCCGGACGATGTGGGGCAATTTTGGGGTTGACAACAGGCCGCCACAGCCCGAACAGGAGCGTACAGGTCTTGGACACAGCACCGATGCCGACTTCAAGGAATCCTAGTGTTTGTGGGGAGGGTCGGGAGAGAGAGAGAGAGAGAGAGAGAGAGAGAGAGAGAGAGAGAGAGAGAGAGAGAGAGAGAGAGAGAGACTTCTCTCTCTCTCGGGAGGGTCGGCGAGCACGACTCACAGGCGGCGCCGCAGGGCCGGGGCACTGGCCACGGCCTCGCCGACCACTAGAAGGCGGCCCACCCACTACGCGCACTAACTTAGTGCGCGGGGTGGCGGGAGGCACCCAGGCACCGCCCGCCCGCTCGCTGGCGGCCCACTCACTACGCGCACTAACTTAGTGCGGGGTGGCGGGAGGCACTCACCCACTAGCCCGCTCGCCGGCGGCCCACTCACTACGCGCACTAACTTAGTGCGCGGGGTGGTGGGAGGCACTCACCCACTAGCCCGCTCGCCGGCGGCCCACTCACTTCCGCACAGGACTAAGTTAGTGCGCGTATAGTAGCCGATCTCGCCTCCGTCCGCCGGCGAAGGGCACTACGTCTACGAGCGGCACACCGGACCACTCCCCTCGCGACCGGCGGGAGGCACTCACTTCCGCGCACTAAGTTAGTGTGCGTAGTGTCCCGGCCTCCGACCACGACTCCCGGGAGCACTTGACCGGCCTCGGCGCACCACTAGCCCTCGTCCAGCTCACAGACTAACTTGCGTCGACTTAGTTCCCCGCAGGGCCCGGGACCACTCACTCACTACATCATCGGTGCTCTTCACACGAGTTAGTGACGCCTCCTGGCCCCCGCAAAAAAAAATTAGCGACGCTAAATATTAATAAATAAAAAATCAAGTTGAAATGAGCGACGCGGAGGTGTCCTTCACCTCGGCGCTCTGCGCCGATCTTCTGCTGCTCGTCGTGAGACAGCTAAATATTGCTGTTGTGGAAAGGTGTGACGGCGAACCGGTGAGGCTGGAATGGTCACCCGCGGGAACTTGCCGGGCTCTGCGTGACGTGACCGCACTCGTAGTGCGAGAGCGAGCGTTGCTCAAGCCACCCACCTGGAGCATCTTAAGCCAGCACCACTCAGAGTACGGCTTGGGCGCTCACAGGACGGCTGGCTGCCACGACCCGATGTGGGCTATTTCCACCGAGTACGGCCTGCTTGTTGCAGAGTATGGCAGAGCTGAGCTGAAACTCATCTTGCGGGAGTGTGACGAGCAGCGCACAAAACAGTTGGAATGGCGCCCAACTGGGCTGGCGTGCCGCGGCGATGTCGCTTGGGTCGGCTCAGACTGCGAGCATTGCGTCCACAAGATCTCGTTGCCGGATCTCGCCATCATCTGCCGCTCGGACACCGAGTACGAGGTCATCCAGAGCCCATCTGAGGCCCGCAAGCCCGGCGTCTTCGCTCGTGTTTTCGGCATCGCCGTATGGGACGACAGGCTCTTCGTAACAGATGCGGACAATGGGCGGATCGTAGTTCTCGATGCCGAAACGCTTGGTTGGCGTGGGTCTTTTGGCACCCGCGGCCGCGACTACGGATGCCTTTCTGAGCCGACGGGTGTGACAATTTTCGACGACCCGTCTGTCCTGTGCCCTGAGCCGCTCGTGCTGGTATGTGATCATGGCAACGAATGCTTGTCCTTCTTTCAAGCGAGCGGCCACCCAGCGCAGCCCAATGCATTCATAGAGGAACTGTACTTCCCGCCGTCCTCTGAACAGGGCATGGGCCTATCTCGGCCGTGGGATGTGGCGTACTATAACGGGCGCATTTTAGTGTGCCAGGAGCCACATCCCTTTTATCGCGGAATGCACTTTCAGCCATTTGATCTCGACTACAAGTATGACCATTCTCAGCTCGTCGTGATGCGCTGCGATCCGTGGGAGGAGGTGCCTATCCCAGACGTGCAGCAAGTGCTCATGCTTCCGCGCGAGTCCTACGCGGGCAACCGTCACCTTTCCCTAAGGGGAACTGTCGCATCGGTTTCTGGGTACCTACGCCCCGGCTTCCTCGGGGTCACCATTGATCACCACAATGGCGAGGCGGTAGTCGTCGACTCCTTCGGATCGATTCATGGACTTCACCTTGCCCGCCCCACTGTCTAACCGTTCATTTTCCGTTCTGTGAGGAGGCTCGACTTTTGTTAAGATTAAATAAAAACGCACGCCTCTCGCTGTAGTTCGTGTAGAGATGGAGTAATCGAGATCTCTCCGTACTCCGAGAGACGCAGGTACGGTAGATCGCAGACCAGGAGGGGGGGCAGGAGCCAGGCCACAACACCACGGCACCAGCCAGGACTACACTCTCCTTCGTCTACGAGAGTCAGATCCGGCATCCGGCCCCCTAGGTGCTAGGACGAGACCTGGACGAGGACCTGGACGAGGATTCAGGGGTTGAGGGGGGTTGTCGGAGTCGGTTGAGGTGTGAAGGACGAAAAAAGTGCCTTGCCCTTGGCCTGCTCGAAAAAAATAAAGAAAAACAACCCAAGGGAGGGATTTGAGGGCACGATTGGACTAGAATTCTTTTCGCGGCTCCCGTGGTGTACCTGTGCTAGTGCCAGTGCGCGCCAGTCCCGTGCCCAGTGTCGTGCGAGGGAGTTTTGTTGTAAAATTCTCATGAGCTCGCCTGCGAGCCGCCCTCTCCGTGTGGTACCAGGAAGGGGCCGAGAAGGTGGGGTACGAGGGGGTCGTCACGAGCCTCTTCGCCAAGGGGCTCCGCGTTCGGTTTCTGGGAGCCGACACAGGGATCTACGAGGTCACCAGTGAGGATGAGTGGGCTTGGGGCGGGCTGAAAGAGTGAGTTGCGGGGTAGTCTCCGGGCAGCGCTCGGCGAGGCGACTGCACTCTGCAGCATGCCCCTCCGCGAGCACGCGGAGTGAGAGTGTGTGTCTCTGTCGCATCTGTGTGTGGGGTGCGGGCTGCCGGAGAGAGAGAATTCTTGATACGAAACCACGACGACACACACCAGTCGACTCGCATCGGTTGCCTCCATGAACGGCGGAGCTATTCTCGCGCCCACACCACACCTGGCTCCAACGTGGACACGCCCATAGCTGGGGACACTACTAGGTCACGCATGGCATCACAGAAGTTTTATCTCTGGGCCCCGAAAGGCATCTCTAGCAGTGTCGTTACACATGCCCCCTCCCCTCCTGGGCGCATGCGCCTCACGTCTCGCCAGAGCATAAGCCCTTGGCGTGTGGCGAGACGAGTTTTTCGCCATCGCAGCGAGCAGCAAGCCGCCCGCCGCAAACAGCCGGAGGCATCGCCACGGCACTGGCTGCGCCGCGGTCCCGCACCCGTCGACGCAGCTCCCCCCGCGGAAGACCGCGCGTAGCGACGCCTTGACGATCGAGATGAGCGCGCTCGAGGCTCGCCCACCTACTGCCCCTGAGAGTTGGTTATGAGTGGGCTCGGCTCCCCCCCTTGGGATCGAAGCTTCCACGACCTCACACCCAACACCACAGGCGGGATCAGAAGGGGACTCCACACCGGACACCGCCCGGGCACAGCCCCCCTACCCGTCGGATCGCACAGAGGGCCCCCTCGGAGCAGCCCACACACAATCACGCATCGGCAGATTGAGTGCCTGAGTCAGGCAGACAGCACAGACAAGAGGAGAGAGAGGAGAGAGAGAGAGAGACAGAGGAGAGAGGAGAGGGTGAGGGTGTGAACACACGTGAGGAGTGGGGGAGGGTGTCTGTGGTGGGTTGTAGTCATACTACGTGGTTACAACCACGCGCCCCTCAGGAGCTTAAGGTAGAGCTGAGCGTCCCAGACGCCTCGGTGCCTCCCACCGGGTGAGACCATCCGGATCTACCGGGCGCGCCTCCGGCGGGCCCGTCCCCGCGATGGCCCACGGTCCTCCGTCGCCAGGTCGAACCCCCTGCCTCCCGGTTGACCCCCCGGTCCCCGTACACGACCATGAAATAAACTCAAAGTCCACCACAGCCACCAGCCTCCACCTCCACCCGCGAGCCGCCACCGCTGCCGCCCGCGACGCCGCCCGCCGCGTCGGATAGCCGCGACGCGCGCATCGAGTCGCGTCGGAGAGCCGCGCCGCACCAGCAGCAGCATCTGCACCACCAGCAGCAGCAGCAGCACCACCACCACCACCCGAGAGAGAAGCGCACCTGCCCGACGCCGCCCGCCGCGTCAGACGCTCGCGACGCGCGCGTCGAGCCCAGTCGCACAGCCGCGCCGCGCCAGCAGCAGCATCGGCACCAGCAGCAGCAGCACCACCACCACCAACAGCAACAGAGACAGGCAGTGCAGGCGCAGAGGCGCTCGCAGAGCGGCGCTCAGCGCCGCGCACGCCACGCTGCGGACCGTCGGACGAGCGCACCGTACGTCGGCGGCGAGCCGCGTCGCCAGCCGTCTCGCGAGAGAGCGGCGCCGCCGCGTGCGCGCAGCAGCCGCCGCGGCAGAGGCGAGCCGCGGCGACGTCCGCACTAACGGATAACGGCCATTGGCGGTTTTCTCTCTCTCTCTCTCTCTCTCTCTCTGCGGGCTGCCGGCGCCTCGCTCCCGCGCGGCGGACGGACGGGCGGCGCACGTGTGTGTGGGCGCGCAGCACAACGTCGACGTAGAGCACACGGGCTACGGCTTTACGCTAGCGAGCCTTCTAGGAGAGATATGGGAAAAGAATTCTTAAGATACAAGCCTCTCTCACAGCATATGGGAAAAGAAACAGGAACGGCCTACAGTAGAGCGGAGGCGTCGATGTCGGAGGCGTCGATGTCGAAGCTCTTCGTCAGCGTGCTCCTCGCGCTCCTCGCGGGCTGCGACGCGCTGCGCTTGCCGCCGAGCCCAGGGGCGCCAGCGCTCTCGCGCCGGTCGCTCCTCGCCGGCCTCTCCTCCGCTGCTGCTCTCGGGGCCACGCGAGCCGCCCACGCCGACGGCCTTGGCGATCTCGATGCGCCCGAGGAGGCGGCGGCTCCCATCAAGGTGAGCGCGGTGCAGGCCGTCACGATCGACGCGTCCAAGCCCAAGCAGCCCAAGGTTGCAAAGCAGTACGCTCGCATCGAGGTGGCCAGCGGCCTGCCAGCCACCGCGCCTCTGCGCTGCACTGACCCCTGCCACTGTGTGCTGCAGGAGCTGAAGAAGAAGGGCGATCTCGGCGGAGGCGGGCTGACAGACAAGGAGAGGAAGGAGCTCAACCGGCTCAAGGCGGAGGAGATGTGCGAGATGCTTGGCAGGGGCTGCTAAGGCTTCGGCTTCGCGGGCGCGCCTCTACACTGTACGCTAGAGGGAGAGGTCGTTTTGAGTAAGTACACTGTGTATGTGTGTGGGGCGGCGGTCGCTCGGACTCTTCGTTTTCCGCTCCCACACTCCCGCACGCGCGCAGCGCACCCCGAGGTCCCGCGAGCTTCGAGAGGCCGGGAGAGCACCGGCCACCGCGCAGAGCGCAAGTCCGAAGTCGGAGTCCGCGCGCCACACTCGCACATTTAAGAGTATGTCGGATTAAGGTTGCTCCCGGCCCAGTGGGGATTTTGGCCTACTCAGTGACCGTCTAGGGGCCCTAAATGGCCTGCAATGCCATATCTTTTGTGCCTAGCTTGTAGAGCACCTTAAAAAAGTACTTTGTCTTGGAGTGAAAAGTTTTTCGATGAGGTGGGGATCCGTGGTGAGCCGATTCCCAGATTCTCCAGATTCCCCCTCGAAAACCGCGCCTTTTAATTCACTGCGGCCGCGGGCTTTCTCGGACTACTTTTCACTCGAAGACAAAGTAGTTTTTTGGTGTTCCGGTGCCTACAAAAAATATCCGAGATCATATGGAGCTCACCACAGGGTTTGCGGCGGTCATTGTCCTACCAGCGGGCACAGTGGGCCGCGGACACCCGTGAATGACCTTAACGACGCCGGCTCTCACAGCGCAGAGGGGATTCGGGAATCCGCGTAAGTCGTGTAACGATATTCTTGCCCCCGCGTCGCGGCCGGAGGCACCTCGCGCAACATGATTTCGTCGCAGATGCTCGACTCACTGGGCTCTCTCACGTCGGACGGCTTGCTTGGCGCGCGGCGGCCGGCGCGAGAGCCGGCCTCCTCGACGCAGTCCTCGCACGACTCCACTCGCAGAGGCCGAGTCAGCTCATCTCTCACCTCCTCCGACAACTGACCCCAAGCCTCACCCGGGGCCCTCCGGCCATGGCAAAGAAAGAAAGAAAGAAAGCCGACAAACTAAGGGAGGGATGGGAGGACGGCACGCCGCCGCCACACACATGGCCTCGGGCGCGCAGGATTTTCTTTTCTCAAAAGTCAAAACGCGGCGGGTTGCTAAGGAGAGAGTCGTCTTAGCAATGAGGATCCTGTCAGCAGCCGCCCTCCTATCGGGCGTCGCCGGCCAGATCTGGAACCCGTTCGGCAGCGGGCAGGCCACATACTCGTACGACCCGGCGACCGCGGTCGAGCGCGAGTTCGACGGCATCGCTGCGGCCTCTTTTGACGTGCCGCCGCCACCGCCGTGGACCGCGCCCTCGCCTCCGCCAAGCCCGCCACCGCCGTCTCCGCCCAAACCGCCTCCCGAACCGGCCTGCTGGTACCGCGGCCGCAAGGTGGACTACTCGTACTGCGTCGCTCCTCCGCCGCCGCAACCCAACCCTCCTCCGCCGCCGCCGCCGTCGCCCGAGCCGCCGCCGCCGCCAGTCTACCTGTGGTGCACGGTGGACGAGAACTCGACGAACTCGTCGTGCGCCAACGCGACGGTGTGGGAGGACCCCGATCTCTACACCCTCAACATGATCTTCCTCGGCAGCTGCGCCTCTGCGCTCGGCCTTGCGGCGTACGCGTATTCAAAGGAGGGCGACCCGACCTCCGTCGCCGGCGCCGCGACCCGCAACTTCAAGCTTGCCGTGGGGGCTCCCACGACGCTGACGGACCCGATCCCGGGCGGCAAGCCCACCACCAAAACGAAGGCGTACGCCGGGCTCCCCAAGGCGCGCGGCTCCGCAACATATGCCCCTGCACCCCCCCCC